>NC_061514.1:213935140-213960729 GCF_022539505.1 Lolium rigidum
TTACGCAACTTTCATTCAATTTGGGCATTTTCATCTGAGCAAGTCTGGTGCCTCAATAAAATTTGTCTTTACGGATTGTTCTGTTTTGACAGATTCTGCCTTTTATTTCGCATTGCCTCTTTTGCTGTGTTGGATGGATTTCTTCGTTCCATTAACTTCCAGTAGCTTTGAGCAATGTCCAGAAGTGTTAAGAATGATTGTGTCACCTCTGAACATGTGAATTTTTGATTATGCACTAACCCTCTAATGAGTTTGTTTCGAGTTTGGTGTGGAGGAAGTTTTCAAGGGTCAAGAGAGGAGGATGATATACTATGATCAAGAAGAGTGAAGAGTCTAAGCTTGGGGATGCCCCCGTGGTTCATCCCTGGATATTTTAAGAAGACTCAAGCATCTAAGCTTGGGGATGCCTTGGGGATGCCCAAGGCATCCCCTTCTTCATCGACAAATTATCAGGTTTCTTCTCTTGAAACTATATTTTTATTCGGTCACATCTTATGTGCTTTACTTGGAGCGTCTGTTTGTTTTTGTTTTTGTTTTTGTTTGAATAAATCGGATCCTAGCATTCTTTGTTTGGGAGAGAGACACGCTCCGCTGTTTCGTATGAACACATATGTTCTTAGCTTTATCTTTAATGTTCATTGCGAAAGTTGAACTACTTTATTCATTGTTATATGGTTGGAAACGGAAAATGCCGCATGTGGTAAAATGGTCTAATGTCTTGAATAATGTGATACTTGGCAATTGTTGTGCTCATATAGATCTTGTTTAAGCTCTTGCATCATGTACCTTATACTCATTAATGAATAACTGCATAGAGCTTGTTAAAATTTTGTTTGCATGATTGATCTCTAGAGTCTAGATATTTTCTGGTTGAGGTGTTTAAACAACAAGGAGACAATGTAAAGTCTTATAATGGCTACAATATGTTCATATGTGAGCTTTGCTGCACCTTTTATACTTTAGTTTGCTTCAAACAACCTTGCTAGCCTAGCCTTGTATTGAGAGGAATTCTTCTCGTGCATCCAAATCCTTGAGCCAATAACCATGCCATTTGTGTCCACCATACCTACCCACCACATGGTATTTCTCCGCCATTCCAAAGTACATTACTTGAGTGCTACCTTTAAAAATTTCTATTCTTTACCTTTGCAATATATAGCTCATGGGACAAAATAGCTTAAAAACTATCGTGGTGAAGAATATGTACTTATGTGTCTTATTTCTTAGTAAGTTGCTTGTTGAGCGGTAACCATGTTTTCTGGGGACGCCACCAACTTTACCTTTGTTGAATATCATGTGAGTTGCTATGCATGTTCGTCTTGTCTGAAGTAAGGGCGGTTTTCACAATCAAATGGTTTGAGTATGCATACTGTTAGAGAAGAACATTGGGCCGCTAACTAAAGCCATGATTCATGGTGGAAGTTTCAGTGTGGACAGCTAATCCTCAATCTCTTATGAGAGTAATAACGGTTGTTGAATGCTTATGCATTAAAGAGGAGTCCATTATATGTTGTCTATGTTGTCCCGGTATGGATGTCTAAGTTGAGAATAATCAAAAGCGAGAAATCCAATACGAGCTTTCTCCTTAGACCTTTGTACATGCGGCATAGAGGTACCCCTTTGTGACACTTGGTTGAAACATATGTTATGCAATGATAATCCATGTTAACCCAAGCTAATTAGGACAAGGTGCGAGCACTATTAGTATACTATGCATGAGGCTTGCAACTTATAAGATGTCTTATACATAACTCATATGCTTTATTACTACCGTTGACAAAATTGTTTCTTGTTTTCAAAATGAAAAGCTCTAGCACAAATATAGTAATCAATGCTTCCCTCTGCGAAGGGCCAATCTTTTACTTTATTGTTGAGTCAGTTTGCCTATTCTTTCTATCCCAGAAGCAAACACTTGTATCAACTGTGTGCATTGATTCCTACATGTTTACTTATTGCACTTGTTATATTACTTTGTATTGACAACTATCCATGAGATATACATGTTACAAGTTGAAAGCAACCGCTGAAACTTAATCTTCCATTGTGTTGCTTCAATGTCTTTACTTCGAATTTATTGCTTTATGAGTAACTCTTATGCAAGTCTTATTGATGCTTGTCTTGAAAGTATTATTCATGAAAAGTCTTTGCTATATGATTCATTAGTTTACTCATTATCTTCATCATTGCTTCGAATCGCTGCATTCATCTCATATGCTTTACAATAGTATTGATCAAGATTATGATAGCATGTCACTTAAGAAATTATCTTTGTTATCGTTTACCTGCTCGGGACGAGCAGAAACTAAGCTTCGGGGTGCTGATACGTCTCCGACGTATCGATAATTTCTTATGTTCCATGCCACATTATTGATGATACTCACATGTTTTATACACTTTATATGTCATTATTATGCATTTTCCGGCACTAACCTATTGACGAGATGCCGAAGAGCCAATTGCCGTTTTCTGCTGTGTTTGGTTCCAGAAATCCTAGTAAGGAAATATTCTCGGAATTGGACAAAATCAACGCCCAGGGTCCTATTTTTGCACGAAGCTTCCAGAAGTCCGAGGGGGAGACGAAGTGGGGCCACGAGGCGCCGCCACAACAGGGCGGCGCGGCCCAGGTGCTGGCCGCGCGGCCCTGGCGTGTGGGGCCCTCGTGTGGCCCCCTGACTTGCCCTTCCGCCTACTTAAGGTCTCCGTCGCGAAAACCCTAGCACGTTCGATGAAACCAGAGAAAACCTTCCAGAGCCGCCGCCATCGCGAAGCCAAGATCTGGGGGACAGGAGTCTCTGTTCCGGCACGCCGCCGGGACGGGGAAGTGCCCCGGAAGGCTCCTCCATCGACACACCGCCATCTTCATCAACGCTGCTTGTCTCCCATGAGGAGGGAGTAGTTCTCCATCGAGGCTCGGGGCTGTACCGGTAGCTATGTGGTTAATCTCTCTCCTATGTACTTCAATACAATAATCTCATGAGCTGCCTTACATGATTGAGATTCATATGATGATGCTTGTAATCTAGATGTCATTATGCTAGTCAAGTGGATTTTACTTATGTGATCTCCGGAGACTCCTTGTTCCACGTGTGTAAAGGTGACAAGTGTGTGCACCGTGTGGGTCTCTTAGGCTATATTTCACGGAATACTTATTCACCGTTATGAATGGCATAGTGAAGTGCTTATTTATATCTCTTTATGATTGCAATGTGTTTTGTATCACAATATATCTGTGTGCTACTCTAGTGATGTTATTAAAGTAGTTTATTCCTCCTGCACGGTGTAATGGTGACGAGTGTGTGCATCGTGTAGTACTTGGCGTAGGCTATGATTGTGATCTCTTGTAGATTATGAAGTTAACTATTGCTATGATGGTATTGATGTGATCTATGCCTCCTTTCGTAGTGTGAAGGTGACGAGTGTGCATGCTATGTTAGTACTTGGTTTGGTTATGTTGATCTGTCATGCACTCTAAGGTTATTTAAATATGAACATTGAATATTGTGGAGCTTGTTAACTCCGGCATTGAGGGTTCGTGTAATCCTACACAGTTAGTGGTGTTCATCATCCAACAAGAGGGTGTAGAGTCTAGCATCTATCTATTTATTCCGTTATGTGATCAATGTTGAGAGTGTCCACTAGTGAAAGTATGATCCCTAGGCCTTGTTCCTAAATATCGCTATCGCTTGTTTGTTTCATTGTTTTACTGCATCTATACTTCCTGCAATATTACCACCATCAATCACACACCGAGTCCTGGACAGCAAAGCACTTTTACGGTGCCGTTGCTACTTGCTCGCATTTATTCATACCACCTGTATTTCACTATCTCTTCGCCGAACTAGTGCACCTATTACGTGTGTTGGGGACACAAGAGACTTCTTGCTTTGTGGTTGCGGGGTTGCATGAGAGGGATATCTTTGACCTCTTCCTCCCTGAGTTCGATAAACCTTGGGTGATCCACTTAAGGGAAACTTGCTGCTGTTCTACAAACCTCTGCTCTTGGAGGCCCAACACTGTCTACAAGAATAGAAGCACCCATAGACATCAAGCACTTTTCTGGCGCCGTTGTCGGGGAGGAAAGGTAAAAGGCATTCATACTCCGGTCCCAGGTAAAGTACTTTTCTGGCGCCGTTGCCGGGGAGGAAAGGTAAAAGGCATTCATACTCCGTGTAATATCCCAGGTATTGGGGTTACAAAAATAGAGGAAACAGATGTGTGCATTGCATCCATGCATAGAAAATCTGGGGAATTTTCGCGCTTCAAAGTAAAACAGTCACAGTAACTGAAGTTTCACTTGACCTTGGTGGAATTGAAGTACCTCATCAAGTCAAGCGCTATAAACCTCAATGTGACTTTGGTTAGAACATTGTTTTGGGTAGAGATGATTTGATCTAAGGGGTTAGATCAAATGGAACTAATAATCAACACAACAACACTTTACTCAATGATCAATTGCTTGATCTTATAAAAGATTATAATATGATAATCCTTGCCACAACATATGAACATCCATTTAATTGGAACTCAAGTAACAATAATTAGGAGTAACTATTCCTAACTTATCTTTTCCATGTCTTAAACTAATCCATTATCCTACCATGAACCTCATGGTATTTATTCTATTTCAATCTTGGGAACATAATAAGGAGATCAACTTTAGAAATATTTATCCTTCTCTATTCCATGTTATTATACATCAAACCTAGTGAGGTGAGAGTTCTATATTAATAATTAAGGAAGCAATAACAAATCTTGAGCTACACCTTGGATATACATCCATGTAATCAAAACATCATCCTAAGACCATAACCTTGGGATAATATTAAGTCCTTTCCAAATGAGAGTGACCACTCATACTAATCCAAGCTTTACCTATTTAAGAATAAAGGACAATCTTAGAACTAAAGTATTGGGTTGTAAAACCATTTCATCTTGGAGTGGTGAGACAACATAATATCACATGGAATAAGATTATATCCAAGGATTGATAAGGAAATTGAGGAGATTAATTCAACCAAGATAGCCAAGTGGAGTTTTAGACTTAATATCTATTGAGGTATGCTGAATACACCATAAACCCTAGAATAAACCATTCCTTTATAAGAGAGCCCAAGCTAAGGTGTTACACTCAAGAAAGTTAAAGCCAACACTTGAATGTGAGGGAGAGAACTATCCATATATCCAGATGATTATATCATCATACCTTGGAAAGAACTCTAAGTTAATATCTCAGACATTCCCCTGGGATATAATTCCTTAAGGCAACCATAGCCATGTACATACTAGAAAGTAAAATAGAAGTGCTATACCTTAGTTGATTAAGATAATACTTGATCATGGATGTGAGAACCCCATTTAATGAGAGATACTTTAAGAAGCCAAACCTTTGATCATTACAAAATGGGTAATGATCATATACTCTAGAATTGAGAGTAGGTGCCATTGAGAATAAGTTGCTCATGATAATGCCATGATTATGCTTTGGAGAAATAGAAGAGTAAGCCATAAGTTAAATCCTAATAGGATAAGTAGATATATCCAACACATAAAATCATAGGGGAACTACTAGCAACCCTAAACCATTTCCAATATTTTAATTAGAGGAACAACTGAATAACAACAACCCTTTGTATAGTTCAGCCTCTAAATCAACTTAAGTGATCTTTGAAGAAATCATCCTATTAGTGGTGAAGAAGAGCAACCCTAGATAATTCAACAAGATGTCCACTTACATTTAGAATCAATGCCCCTACCCAAAAACCTAACTTGTGTATCACATGGGGATCACAAGTATAAACCTAAAACCATGCTTTAGCTCAAATGTGAATAAGGGGATTATTTAACCAACACTGTAATGAATCAAGATATCAACCTAACCAATCTTTCAAGCCATGCCTATGTAGGTGAAATTCTTTGTTGTTCCCAAATAAATAAGAGTCTCATGAGAGGAATAAGATCCACCTTAACCATCTTAAACTAAGGGTTTAGAAGATGACAATACTACTTTAAAATAGCCTTAAACAATTTTCCAAATCCTTGACAACCATGAGCATATGAAATAATTCCATGGGAACATATTCTTAAATGAAAAACTAAATAATAAACTCATGCCTAAGTGAAGTTTGGAATAAAGCTCCCCAAACATACCAATAGAATCATATATTTGTGTTAAACAATCCGGTGACATAGTGATTGTTCCAAATAGAATTAATGGGATTTAAATAACCAGATACCTGCAAATTCATGTTGAATTTAAATCAACAAAACATGAAATGAAATTTGAAAACAGAAAATAAAAACGAGAAAAGAAATAAAGGAGAGAAGGACTTACCTGGACCTCACCGGAGCGCGAGCGGCCCAACAAGCTGGTCCAGCGAGAGACCACCCACGCGGCCCAAGCCCAAACCACCAGCAGCCCACCTACTAGCCCACTGTACCGGTTCAAAATAATATAAACGAAGGAGGGGGCTTCGTCCTCATCTCCTTCTCCACGCATGGACGACAGCGAGGAGGCGTGCTCCCTTTCTCCCTCTCGCTGGCGATCTCCCCTGGCTCGACGCCGTGACGAGGCTTGCTCCTGCGCCCTATAAAAGCTCCGTGACAAGCACTGGCCCGAGTTCTTCCCTCTCTCTGTAAAAAATTCCCCAAACCGAAACCCTAGCCGCTCGGACACCGACCATCGCCGTCGTTTGGGGATGCCCTAGACCTCGCCGTTACCACCGCTGAGACCGCCGTCCTCGACATGCTCTTCCTGCAAAAGGAATCGACCCCGATTGGACCGTAGCGCCGCCGTCGAGCTCGTCTTCTCCGACGACGGGAACGGGCGATTCCGGCGAGATAGGCCCCGGCAAGCCACGCCGTCAAGCGCGTCGTGCTCACGGTGAGCTACCGAGTCTCCCGAGCCTCCTAGTCCTCTCCCTAGCATCCCGCAACGCACCAGGCACCGTGCACCCGCAAGTTTTTCCGCTCGGCCTCGTCGCCGGCGAAGCTCCGGTGACGATTAGCCGGCGGCGCCACCACTATTAGGTTCGCCTAGATGTCCTCTCGCGATTGAGCACACGCACGGGTCCGCGGGAGGCCTCCAACGCCGGCGACCCTCGCCACTGGCCGCCGGTGAAGGCCTGGTTGCCACCTCACCGCCACGGGGGCAGCCAGCGTGGACACGGCCCACCAGTCATGGACTGTGTGGGTGTGCTGTCCGGGTAGATTTAGGATTTTCGTTTAATTTTAAATACAGAAAATTGCTGAAACTTTGCAAATGCTTAGAAAATTCATAAAAACTCAGAAAAATAAATATAAGATATCAAAATTCTTAGAAAAGTAAACTCTATCCAATAAAAATATAAAATGAAATTTTTATTTTTAATAAAAATCCAATTATTAAATACTTATTATTTAAGCCTTTAATTTTAATTCTAAATTCAATTAAAATTCAATAATTAGTAAAAATTTCCAAAATTAAATAAAAACCAGTAATTAAATAAAGAAAACATTAAAACAAATTTTCTTTATTTATTATTTTGTTAAATCCTTATTAGAAGGATTTAAACCTAATTGACCTAATTATTAAATGTTCTAAAATAGAAAAATGCCAAATTCAATATTATTTTATTTATTCACAAGTTACTAATAACTTCAACTTTAAAATGAAGTTGTTAATCATAGAACTATATGGTAGATAGCAAACCCTAATTCCATATGGAATAATATTACAACCCTACCATTTCATGTAAAACCCAAAACCTTAATTCAATTAGAAACCCTAGCTCCATTATTACATGTGAACCCTAATTTGCTTCTAACCTAAAACCCTAGGTTAGAACATGTGATCATGGTACCTACTTGCAAATCATAGAACCATACTAGCAAATAAATACTTGACTTGGCCACATAAAATGTAGAAGACCTATCACTAATATATGGGTACCCCATGTGTTCATCCTCATCAGACCTAATTGATCAATTAGGGTCAACCACATGTAAACCCTAGATCCTATTACCAAAGCCGTCCTTATTTAGCATCACCCCAGTGTGATGAACCCTCATAGTAACCATGATTGATGATTACCTTACATACCCTACACCACGAAACCCTACTAGTGTTGGATACTTATCAACCATTCTATTTAGGAGTCAATCATTCCTTACTTAGTGGATCAAATAGTAAACCCTAGACAATCTCAATCCTAATTGTAATACTTCTTATTATTTAAGAAGTATGTTCTTCAAAAGTTATTCTTTTGAAGTAAATAAAGAAGCATCACCAACCCTGCTTATAAGAACCTATAAACCCTATCTAGTAATCACCAGTCAGATGAATCAACCTTGATAGCAACCATGTAAAAATACTTGCTTAGGATACCTAGGCTTATCTTAACCTTACAAGCCCTAGGTGTCGATGAATCCAACGTTGTTGTGATCCATCTACTACTTACTCCAGAAGCAGTGGAAACCAAAGTCAACCATAGAACCCACCAACCTACTTATCATACTTGTTCTTTATTCAAGAACATGTTCTTCAAAAGTTATTCTTTTGAAGTATATGATAATTAATCATTAACCATGCCATACAGTACTAAACTGACCACTATTCTTTACTTGTTAATATTATGCCAATTATCATTCTTTGTGTGCTCAATTGATTATTATGCTCTATTAACTACCTGATGATAATACCAAGTAATCACACCTGAATAAGAACCTTGTATGTGAATCACTCTAAAAGTGCAACCCACCCCGAACCAATCATTACAACTCACCGATCCTAAATCATCGGGGTTAGATCACGCTTAGAGCGATTGCATCTCATACTTATGCATTATTACATCATTGCCAATCTTTTAAACATCGTCCTTACTGGACGATGATGCTATTCAGAATTTGGAGTTATTACGTATCGAAGACCTTGACTGCATAATCTTGCGAGTCAAGAAAGGCAAGTTCATCACTTGCTCATGTCATTTGAAGTATTTTTATCAAATTACTTGCAAAGTATTATGGTTATCACTATTGCATAAAAATCAAAACCACTACTTTCATAACTATGAATATGACTATGTGGTGGGCAATGGAACCATGGATTGTGTTGATATGGTGGACGTTCCATTGCACGGGTTTATATCCATCTAGGATTAAACAACAAATGTCGCCAAGTGATTCTTGTGCCGTAATACCCGTGTTAACCATAAGATCCGGAGTGGGACGGAGTAGTCAAAAGTGTTTCCACCTCTCGTTCATCAACGGATGCGCTTTACCGTAGACACTTGTATCCGTCGGCGGCAAGCGGTAGGTCGGGGAAGCCTTAAGTCCCCACGGCACGATCCGTAGACACTTGTCGTTCGAAGAACAAGCGGTAGGCTGGGGAAGCCTTAAGTCCCCACGGTATTGCGGTCTATGAGGGATTGTAAGGTGTCCGGAACGGTCTATCCATGATGATAGGGGAAGGCATATGAATGCCCGGAACGGTCTCATCATGGATATAGGGGAGGACAATCTTACAAAAGGGTGGGTGTTCGAGGTAGCGGAGGAACATGATTGGCTAGACCTTATACCGGGCCTCACACCAAAGGAAGTGTGGACGAGAACATGACTCGGTTGGCACCAAGGTTAAGATCTCTTATGGGTAAAGCAACACACCTCTGCAGAGTGTAAAGAACCGTGACCTGTCACTCCCGTTCCGGGATATGGAAGCTGCGAACGCGGCCGGAAAGGAGCTCCATGAAGTTGTAGTAAACCGGTGAAGGCCGACGGACATAGTTCTTCCGAATAAAAGCAACCCTTTGAAGAAACGATTATGAAAACCTGCATTGGTATTAGACTTTCCGGTCTAATGCCGTAGCTAGTGCATTAAACACCTCTTTCCTATAATGAACTTGTTGAGTACGCTCGTACTCATCCCACTCTTAAATCCCCTGCTTAGATATGGAGGCATCAAAGGAGGATCTACGATACAACTCGAAGGTCGAGGAGTCAACAGCTACTTCAAGAGACAGGAACCTGTCAGAGGAGTCCAATACCACATCCAACAAGAAGAAAACCTAGTTTAGCCATAGATGGGAACTAGATTCCTCAACCTAGCTCCTATTTAGCTAGAATCTATTCTCAGCCTCTAGAGTTAGTTAAATACTCTACAAATAGAGTTCGTGTTAAGACTAGACTACGAGTCGTTCTTCTGGAGTTTATTTGCAGTTTTACCTCATTGTAAAGTAGGAGGCTGTGATGATCTTATGTAACAGAGTCATTGTTGTAATTCTATAGACATGCCTTGGACCCGCATATGTTTCGTTGTACCACTCGAGCGATATAATACTAGTGGAACGGTGTTTCATTGGTGTTATATCAGACTTGCATACTACACCATGCAATGGTATGCCGGGTCACCACAGTTGGTATCAGAGCAAATGCTTTGACCTTAGGATTAAAACCCTTTAAAGGAGACCTATAGGATTGGTAGTGTCTATAGGGAGTTGTCTTAGGTAAACCAAATAGTTGTATGACTTGAGATGGGTATTCACTTGAGAATAATCCTGACACACTCGAGTCAAACTTTCCTACCTATTCTTCCTAAGTGAAGCTAGTAGTTAATTCCAAGTATGTAGCATATCAACAAGTCCTTAAAACAATAGATGAGTAGATCACAGTTGGTATACAATACATGATAGTCCAAAGAGAGGATACAACCTTAAGGAAGCTATCCTATTGGAAGATGTGTACCAACACCTGACATGGTTAAGTAAGAATTGTTTAGACATGTAATAGGAGTGATAACAAGTGATGAAGATAGGTATATAAGAAGATATCATACTAGTTGGTATAATCAGACAAGTGATGGGTAAGTAAAATCTATCCAAACTTGTGAAATAGTTGATAGTAAGTGATAATTATGAGTTATATGAGGTAGTATAGACCATGATGAGTCAATCAGGAGAAATAAGGAAGAGTGATAGGAATAATATATGCCTACTTACATGATAGAGATAGAAATCATATATGATTCACCGGAGAATCATTATGTGATGGACTAGAACCTCATAAGTAATTAAGAGGAGTACGATAAGAAGCCGAGTGCAAAACAATAGTGTAAGAATTGTGCTTCAAAACAATGGGAAGTGTGCCAAGCACATCATGACTATAGTCTTATGATAGAAACACTTGGAAGAATAGGAGTTATATTTCCATAGTTATGTGTTTAGAGTAGCAAATTTAGAACCAGACATATCATAGAAGTAGTCTTCAACAAAATGGAAGTTAAGTAGTACTTCCAAAGAAAATTAGGTTAACCACAACTATCCTAGACCACTTTGTTTCAAATTTATCTCATTGCAAATGTGCAATTAAGGTAAAGGTTGAGACAAATAGTAGACTTCCATAAGTACTAAGTTTTACGATATAAACCTATCTTATGTGGTGTTATATACTACACATCAGAGCCTGATGTTTAGAGATGTCTTACTCAACAATCATATTCAGGCTTATGATGGTGTGTATTATAAACACAAAGCTGAATCTTCTTGGATTTTATTGGATTTTCATTGTTTGACTAGATCCATACATGAAGTTTGACTTTGATATGCAAATGCATGTTGCAATATCAAGTTCCAACTTGATGCTATAGATCTAGAGGGTAATGGTAAACGTGTGAGGAAGTGACGAACTCTGAAGATTTCAAAGACAAGATGAAGGTTCATCAGAAAAAGGAAGTTAAGTTGTGGGAAGTAACCACAATACTCTGAAGGAAGTGCAAGCAGAAACTCATGCTTACCTCAACAGAGGAGTACTTTTGTACGAAAGAAGCATGAAGGTGAGAAATATAATGATTATGGTGAAGCTGAAGCAGATCCATAGTCAACATAAAAGAGGGAATGCATGGGAAATCACTTAGGATACTATAATCATAGTGTCAGCTAGTGGTTTTCTTGCAAAATAAACCCTGAATGAAGGAAGATGATATCTGGAATCATAGCAGACATAAGAAGACCATAGTTGATATTAAAAGACCACAATTGGAATAATATCAATACTGCGAGATAAAGTAGAAGATGTCTCGTCCAGTTGATCAGAACCTATAATAGAATCCATTTTTAGATATCAAATAGCCACAGTTGGCATAATAACCACAGCTGGTATCAGTTGGTATTACAAATAGTCCACGATTTAATTAGTTGTAACAAAAGTTTGTGAACAAATAAAAATCTTGTCAGCCAAATAGCTATATCTATAAACAATTAGTCGAAGGATTCACATTGGATGTCCACAATTGAGTGGATATACCACAAACATTCTTCGCGGGACCTTAGAAGAAGTAAAGCCCATAAGTTAGAACCAGACCAATATTCCAACCATAGTCTACTAGTTGGAAGAAAAGGAGTTGAAGACCATAAGAAAACTCTAAGGGGTAGAGTAAAGATTGAGTTGGATGTACAATAACTCAATATTTTGAGCATAATAGAAGAAGAAGGTCTGAACTGAGAGGAAGTTCGATCTTATTTTCATAAGATTGTTAAACACTACTTTCAGAAGGATGTCAGACCAGAAGCCGAGATTTATACCTCGAGGAAGTAAGAAGTGGACAATAACTTGAGAAAGTGAGTAGAATTTACTCAGAAGTACGAAAGCTCAAGTAAGTCATGGATAATAAAGTTGAATTAAGGTGATATCAGAGACCTAATAAAGCTCAAATAGGCCAAAGACCGAAGGAGATTGACTATACCAAAAACTAAAGTCTATTTGAATGATTCCTTTCATGGAACCTAAATAACCCAAAATAGTTATAGGTATCAACTATAAACCATGATTGGATGGACTAAATGAGTCTAATCCATTCTTAGGAAAAGAAACCATCATGACCAATTCCATAGTTTGTACCTTATTAAGCACCATTACTGCAATTTTGGTAGTAAGGGAAAACAAAGACCTATGTTATCAAATAGGAGAATGTTATCCAATTAGTCCTCAATAAAGACTGTCAAGACAAGAAGAAGTCTCAATCATTGAATATTCAATGAGATAGGAAACAAGATTATAATAGTTGGAAGAAATCAATGAATCAAAGTAAGAGCCATGGTTCAGAGACAGCTATTATTAGAATCCAGAGAAAAATCATAGAACTGGAATAAGAAACTGATGTTCGGAGACAAACCCTAATGGATTCCAGGAAGAATCTGGACAAGGGATATATTCAATTATATCCAGTAAGATCACCATGGAATTCGAGAACAGAAGTAGTCTGCACAAGTCAGATCCACACTTCGGAAACGTGAGAGAGATCAAACTTCGAGGACGAAGTTTAGTTTAAGGGGTAGAGACTGTAATATCCCAGGTATTGGGGTTACAAAAATAGAGGAAACAGATGTGTGCATTGCATCCATGCATAGAAAATCTGGGGAATTTTCGCGCTTCAAAGTAAAACAGTCACAGTAAGTGAAGTTTCACTTGACCTTGGTGGAATTGAAGTACCTCATCAAGTCAAGCGCTATAAACCTCAATGTGACTTTGGTTAGAACATTGTTTTGGGTAGAGATGATTTGATCTAAGGGGTTAGATCAAATGGAACTAATAATCAACACAACAACACTTTACTCAATGATCAATTGCTTGATCTTATAAAAGATTATAATATGATAATCCTTGCCACAACATATGAACATCCATTTAATTGGAACTCAAGTAACAATAATTAGGAGTAACTATTCCTAACTTATCTTTTCCATGTCTTAAACTAATCCATTATCCTACCATGAACCTCATGGTATTTATTCTATTTCAATCTTGGGAACATAATAAGGAGATCAACTTTAGAAATATTTATCCTTCTCTATTCCATGTTATTATACATCAAACCTAGTGAGGTGAGAGTTCTATATTAATAATTAAGGAAGCAATAACAAATCTTGAGCTACACCTTGGATATACATCCATGTAATCAAAACATCATCCTAAGACCATAACCTTGGGATAATATTAAGTCCTTTCCAAATGAGAGTGACCACTCATACTAATCCAAGCTTTACCTATTTAAGAATAAAGGACAATCTTAGAACTAAAGTATTGGGTTGTAAAACCATTTCATCTTGGAGTGGTGAGACAACATAATATCACATGGAATAAGATTATATCCAAGGATTGATAAGGAAATTGAGGAGATTAATTCAACCAAGATAGCCAAGTGGAGTTTTAGACTTAATATCTATTGAGGTATGTTGAATACACCATAAACCCTAGAATAAACCATTCCTTTATAAGAGAGCCCAAGCTAAGGTGTTACACTCAAGAAAGTTAAAGCCAACACTTGAATGTGAGGGAGAGAACTATCCATATATCCAGATGATTATATCATCATACCTTGGAAAGAACTGTAAGTTAATATCTCAGACATTCCCATGGGATATAATTCCTTAAGGCAACCATAGCCATGTACATACTAGAAAGTAAAATAGAAGTGCTATACCTTAGTTGATTAAGATAATACTTGATCATGGATGTGAGAACCCCATTTAATGAGAGATACTTTAAGAAGCCAAACCTTTGATCATTACAAAATGGGTAATGATCATATACTCTAGAATTGAGAGTAGGTGCCATTGAGAATAAGTTGCTCATGATAATGCCATGATTATGCTTTGGAGAAATAGAAGAGTAAGCCATAAGTTAAATCCTAATAGGATAAGTAGATATATCCAACACATAAAATCATAGGGGAACTACTAGCAACCCTAAACCATTTCCAATATTTTAATTAGAGGAACAACTGAATAACAACAACCCTTTGTATAGTTCAGCCTCTAAATCAACTTAAGTGATCTTTGAAGAAATCATCCTATTAGTGGTGAAGAAGAGCAACCCTAGATAATTCAACAAGATGTCCACTTACATTTAGAATCAATGCCCCTACCCAAAAACCTAACTTGTGTATCACATGGGGATCACAAGTATAAACCTAAAACCATGCTTAAGCTCAAATGTGAATAAGGGGATTATTTAACCAACACTGAAATGAATCAAGATATCAACTTAACCAATCTTTCAAGCCATGCCTATGTAGGTGAAATTCTTTGTTGTTCCCAAATAAATAAGAGTCTCATGAGAGGAATAAGATCCACCTTAACCATCTTAAACTAAGGGTTTAGAAGATGACAATAATACTTTAAAATAGCCTTAAACAATTTTCCAAATCCTTGACAACCATGAGCATATGAAATAATTCCATGGGAACATATTCTTAAATGAAAAACTAAATAATAAACTCATGCCTAAGTGAAGTTTGGAATAAAGCTCCCCAAACATACCAATAGAATCATATATTTGTGTTAAACAATCCAGTGACATAGTGATTGTTCCAAATAGAATTAATGGGATTTAAATAACCAGATACCTGCAAATTCATGTTGAATTTAAATCAACAAAACATGAAATGAAATTTGAAAACAGAAAATAAAAACAGAAAAGAAATAAAGGAGAGAAGGACTTACCTGGACCTCACCAGAGCGCAGCAGCCCAACAACTGGTCCAGCAGGAGACCACCCACGCGGCCCAAGCCCAAACCACCAGCAGCCCACCTACTAGCCCACTGTACCGGTTCAAAATAATATAAACGAAGGAGGGGGCTTCGTCCTCATCTCCTTCTCCACGCATGGACGACAGCGAGGAGGCGTGCTCCCTTTCTCCCTCTCGCTGGCGATCTCCCCTGGCTCGACGCCGTGACGAGGCTTGCTCCTGCGCCCTATAAAAGCTCCGTGACAAGCACTGGCCCGAGTTCTTCCCTCTCTCTGTAAAAAATTCCCCAAACCGAAACCCTAGCCGCTCGGACACCGACCATCGCCGTCGTTTGGGGATGCCCTAGACCTCGCCGTTACCACCGCTGAGACCGCCGTCCTCGACATGCTCTTCCTGCAAAAGGAATCGACCCCGATTGGACCGTAGCGCCGCCGTCGAGCTCGTCTTCTCCGACGACGGGAACGGGCGATTCCGGCGAGATAGGCCCCGGCAAGCCACGCCGTCAAGCGCGTCGTGCTCACGGTGAGCTACCGAGTCTCCCGAGCCTCCTAGTCCTCTCCCTAGCATCCTGCAACGCACCAGCACCGTGCACCCGCAAGTTTTTCCGCTCGGCCTCGTCGCCGGCGAAGCTCCGGTGACGATTAGCCGGCGGCGCCACCACTATTAGGTTCGCCTAGATGTCCTCTCGCGATTGAGCACACGCACGGGTCCGCGGGAGGCCTCCAACGCCGGCGACCCTCGCCACTGGCCGCCGGTGAAGGCCTGGTTGCCACCTCACCGCCACGGGGGCAGCCAGCGTGGACACGGCCCACCGGTCATGGACTGTGTGGGTGTGCTGTCCGGGTAGATTTAGGATTTTCGTTTAATTTTAAATACAGAAAATTGCTGAAACTTTGCAAATGCTTAGAAAATTCATAAAAACTCAGAAAAATAAATATAAGATATCAAAATTCTTAGAAAAGTAAACTCTATCCAATAAAAATATAAAATGAAATTTTTATTTTTAATAAAAATCCAATTATTAAATACTTATTATTTAAGCCTTTAATTTTAATTCTAAATTCAATTAAAATTCAATAATTAGTAAAAATTTACAAAATTAAATAAAAACCAGTAATTAAATAAAGAAAACATTAAAACAAATTTTCTTTATTTATTATTTTGTTAAATCCTTATTAGAAGGATTTAAACCTAATTGACCTAATTATTAAATGTTCTAAAATAGAAAAATGCCAAATTCAATATTATTTTATTTATTCACAAGTTACTAATAACTTCAACTTTAAAATGAAGTTGTTAATCATAGAACTATATGGCAGATAGCAAACCCTAATTCCATATGGAATAATATTACAACCCTACCATTTCATGTAAAACCCAAAACCTTAATTCAATTAGAAACCCTAGCTCCATTATTACATGTGAACCCTAATTTGCTTCTAACCTAAAACCCTAGGTTAGAACATGTGATCATGGTACCTACTTGCAAATCATAGAACCATACTAGCAAATAAATACTTGACTTGGCCACATAAAATGTAGAAGACCTATCACTAATATATGGGTACCCCATGTGTTCATCCTCATCGGACCTAATTGATCAATTAGGGTCAACCACATGTAAACCCTAGATCCTATTACCAAAGCCGTCCTTATTTAGCATCACCCCAGTGTGATGAACCCTCATAGTAACCATGATTGATGATTACCTTACATACCCTACACCACGAAACCCTACTAGTGTTGGATACTTATCAACCATTCTATTTAGGAGTCAATCATTCCTTACTTAGTGGATCAAATAGTAAACCCTAGACAATCTCAATCCTAATTGTAATACTTCTTATTATTTAAGAAGTATGTTCTTCAAAAGTTATTCTTTTGAAGTAAATAAAGAAGCATCACCAACCCTGCTTATAAGAACCTATAAACCCTATCTAGTAATCACCAGTCAGATGAATCAACCTTGATAGCAACCATGTAAAAATACTTGCTTAGGATACCTAGGCTTATCTTAACCTTACAAGCCCTAGGTGTCGATGAATCCAACGTTGTTGTGATCCATCTACTACTTACTCCAGAAGCAGTGGAAACCAAAGTCAACCATAGAACCCACCAACCTACTTATCATACTTGTTCTTTATTCAAGAACATGTTCTTCAAAAGTTATTCTTTTGAAGTATATGATAATTAATCATTAACCATGCCATACAGTACTAAACTGACCACTATTCTTTACTTGTTAATATTATGCCAATTATCATTCTTTGTGTGCTCAATTGATTATTATGCTCTATTAACTACCTGATGATAATACCAAGTAATCACACCTGAATAAGAACCTTGTATGTGAATCACTCTAAAAGTGCAACCCACCCTGAACCAATCATTACAACTCACTGATCCTAAATCATCGGGGATAGATCACGCTTAGAGCGATTGCATCTCATACTTATGCATTATTGCATCATTGCCAATCTTTTAAACATCGTCCTTACCGGACGATGATGCTATTTCAGAATTTGGAGTTATTGCGTATCGAAGACCTTGCCTGCATAATCTTGCAGTCAAGAAAGGCAAGTTCATCACTTGCTCATGTCATTTGAAGTATTTTTATCAAATTACTTGCAAAGTATTATGGTTATCACTATTGCATAAAAATCAAAACCACTACTTTCATAACTATGAATATGACTATGTGGTGGGCAATGGAACCATGGATTGTGTTGATATGGTGGAGGTTCCATTGCACGGGTTTATATCCATCTAGGATTAAACAACAAATGTCGCCAGTGATTCTTGTGCCGTAATACCCGTGTTAACCATAAGATCCGGAGTGGGACGGAGTAGTCAAAAGTGTTTCCACCTCTCGTTCATCAACGGATGCGCTTTACCGTAGACACTTGTATCTGTCGGCGGCAAGCGGTAGGCTGGGGAAGCCTTAAGTCCCCACGGCACGGTCCGTAGACACTTGTCGTTCGAAGAACAAGCGGTAGGCTGGGGAAGCCTTAAGTCCCCACGGTATTGCGGTCTATGAGGGATTGTAAGGTGTCCGGAACGGTCTATCCATGATGATAGGGGAAGGCATATGAATGCCCGGAACGGTCTCATCATGGATATAGGGGAGGACTATCTTACAAAAGGGTGGGTGTTCGAGGTAGCGGAGGAACATGATTGGCTAGACCTTATACCGGGCCTCACACCAAAGGAAGTGTGGACGAGAACATGACTCGGTTGGCACCAAGGTTAAGATCTCTTATGGGTAAAGCAACACACCTCTGCAGAGTGTAAAGAACCGTGACCTGTCACTCCCTGTTCCGGGATATGGAACTGCGAACGCGGCCGGAAAGGAGCTCCATGAAGTTCTAGTAAACCGGTGAAGGCTGACGGACATAGTTCTTCTGAATAAAAGCAACCCTTTGAAGAAACGATTATGAAAAACCTGCATTGGTATTAGACTTTCTGGTCTAATGCCGTAGCTAGTGCATTAAACACCTCTTTCCTATAATGAACTTGTTGAGTACGCTCGTACTCATCCCACTCTTAAATCCCCTGCTTAGATATGGAGGCATCAAAGGAGGATCTACAATACAACTCGAAGGTCGAGGAGTCAACAGCTACTTCAAGAGACAGGAACTCGTCGGAGGAGTCCAATACCACATCCAACAAGAAGAAAACCTAGTTTAGCCATAGATGGGAACTAGATTCCTCAACCTAGCTCCTATTTAGCTAGAATCTATTCTCGACCTCTAGAGTTAGTTAAATACTCTACAAATAGAGTTCGTGTTAAGACTAGACTACGAGTCGTTCTTCGGAGTTTATTTGCGGTTTTACCTCATTGTAAAGTAGGAGGTCTGTGATGATCTTATGTAACGAGTCATTGTTGTAATTCTATAGACATGCCTTGGACCCGCATATGTTTCTGTTGTACCACTCTGAGCGATATAATACTAGTGGAACGGTGTTTCATTGGTGTTATATCAGACTTGCATACTACACCATGCAGTGGTATGCCGGGTCACCACACTCCGGTCCCAGGTAAAAGTACTTTTCTGGTGCCATTGTGTGAGTGTTCGAAGCTATTTCCTTTAGATCCTGCAATTGCATCTTTTTGTTTCTTATTTACACTAGTTTGGCATAATGGACAACAATGAGCTTCTTATTCTATTTCCTGATTTAAGACATGGATGGTTTGATGCGAAAATTAAAAAACCCATGGAACATATTAGTATGAACACTTTGAATACCGTTGTTGCTAATGATATAGAAAGTTCTAAGCTTGGGGAAGCTGGTTTTGATGAGCATGATCTTTTTAGTCCCCCAAGCATTGAGGAGAAAATTTACATTGATGATACTTTGCCTCCTATTTATGATGATTATAATGATAGTGGTCTTTTGGTGCCACCTACTATGGAGAGTGAATTTTATTATGATTATACTATGCCTCCTACCCTTGATGAGAATAATAATGATAGCTACTTTGTTGAATTTGCTCCCACTACAACTAATAAAATTGATTATGCTTATGTGGAGAGTAATAATTTTATGCATGAGACTCATGATAAGAATGCTTTATGTGATAGTTATATTTTTGATTTTGCTCATGATGCTACTGGATATTATTATGAGAGAGGAAAATATGGTTGTAGAAATTTTCATGTTACTAAAACACCTCTCTTTTTGCTGAAAATCTTGAAGCTGCACGTGTTTTATCTTTCTATGCTTGTTGCATTATGCTTCATGAATTTGTTTATTTACAAGATTCCTATGCATAGGAAGCATGTTAGACTTAAATTTGTTTTGAATTTGCTTCTTGATGCTCTCTTTTGCTTCAACTACTATTTCTTGCGAGTGCATCATTAAAACTGCTGAGCCCATCTTAATGGCTATAAAGAAAGAACTTCTTGGGAGATAACCCATGTGTTTATTTTGCTACAGTACTTTTATTTTGTATTTGTTTCTTGGAAGTTGTTACTACTGTAGCAACCTCTCCTTATCTTATTTTATTGCATTTGTTGTGCCAAGTAAAGTCTTTGATAGTAAGGTTCATACTAGATTTGGATTACTGCGCAGAAACAGATTTCTTGCTGTCACGAATCTGGGCCTAATTCTCGGTAGGCAACTCAGAAAATTATGCCAATTTACGTGAGTGATACTCAGATATGTACGCAACTTTCATTCAATTTGGGCATTTTCATCTGAGCAAGTCTGGTGCCTCAATAAAATTCGTCTTTACGGACTGTTCTGTTTTGACAGATTCTACCTTTTATTTCGCATTGCCTCTTTTGCTGTGTTGGTTTTGGGTTGAGGTGACCCTGGCAGCACTGTGATGCTGTCAAGGGTAGCTCCCCCTTTCTATGGCTTGCTGTGCATGGACAAATGCTTTCTGGCTGATCATGTTTGGCTGCCACAAGCCTTTTGATGTTGACAATACTGGTAGAAACTTGTATTTCTACCATTCTGATGGTGTAGCTAGACTTCTAGGTGCTTGGTGACTGGGAATGGCTAATTAGGATCAAATCCATGATGGATTTCTCTGGTTGTGTCACTGTGTTGACACAACCAGTGTTCCCTTGGTTGTTTTCCTTCTAGCCTTTGCTTTATTTGCTGGCACCAAATGGTTTTGCAACCAAGTGATGATACATCCAGGGTTTCATACCCTTTTTGATTCTGTGATGCATGTGTATGCTTATTGATGAGCAAAGCATGTGTTTGCTCAGGTTCTTTTGTGTATACCTCACTCCAGCTCCTAGAAAATGGGTGTTGGTGTAGAGGATTTCTTCAGTGTGGTGATGATGCTTGCCCTGCTCCTCCTTGCAATCTTGTGGTGCTTGATTCAGTGATGTGGTGAGTTAGGCAGGTTGAACAGCTGTGGATGTTCTTCCTGTTCTTGTGATGCTTGTGTTCTTACCCCGGAGATTCTGCCGATGGAGCTGCTAGGGTTTTGGCTTGGTGAAAAGGTTTTATACCTAGCTTGCCTTGCTTCCCTGGTCGACAGCTCCACCAGTTCACTTTGGTGACTCACTGTGTGTGTGGTGCTGTTGTGCATGCACACATGCTGTGTGAGCTGCCTGTGTGTGTGTGTACCTGATGCTTTGCACTTGGCTGTGAGAGGATCAGCTCGACAGCTTTTGGTCATATCCTCTCCAATTACATTTTATTTCTAATCTGCCAAGTGGCTATGCCACTTGGCATAACTTGTGTTTGTTGTGTTTGTGTGCAGGGATCAAGATGATGATCAAATGGACATGAAGATCATCAAGCTCAAGACTAAATGAATATTAGCTTGTAGTTTTAGGATAGATCAATATATTGTACTTTTCTTTTCTTTTATTTTTCTATTTTTTCCAATTCTTGTAATGTGTTGTATTATTTCTTTATTTCAATTGTGAGTAAAGACAATGTATCTTGTGTTGTTATCAATAAAGCCCAAGGTTTTCTCTAATGAGCTTTACTTAATATTTGTATTATTCATAATGTGTATTATTTATTATTTACTTAATGAATTTTCCTCACAATTGAAATATAGGGTATTTATTTAATGTTTGAATTTGAAATTCAAATTCAACTTTGGTTTGAATTCAATCATGCAACTTAAGATTGTGATGCAATATCTCTTCTCTCTTCTCAAAACCCTAATTTAGTTGAATAAGGAACAAGTTTGTCGCACTCTCGAAACCCTAACCTCGTAAGATGTCGAGAGAGAAACCCGTCCCCCTTCGATGCAGCTTTTGTTTTAAGAGCGCGAAATTTCCCCAGAATTTACGATGCAATGCACATCCCTTTCTAAAATCTACCCCTCGATCGTCTCTAAACCTGGGACATTACATCTCCTTATCTTTATTTTATTGCATTGTTGTGCCAAGTAAAGTCTTTGATAGAAAGTTGATACTAGATTTGGATTTCTACGCAGAAACGGATTTTTAGCTGTCAGAATTTGAGCTGTTCTCTCTGTAGGAGAATCTAAAAATTCTGTAAAAATTCAAGAGTAATCCTCAGATATGTACGCAACTTTCATTCAATTTGAGCTTCTTCATCTGAGCATGTTAAGTGCCTCGAAAAAATTCGTCTTTACGGACTATTCTATTTTGATAGATTCTGCCTTTTATTTCACATTGCCTCTTTTACTGTGTTTGAGTGGATTTCTTTGCTCCATTAAATTTCAGTAGCCTTGGGTAATGTCCAGAAGTGTTGGGAATGATTGTTTCCTTGCTGAACATGTGAATTTTTGATTATGCACTAACCCTCTAATGAGATTGCTTTGAGTTTGGTGTGAAGGAAGTTTTCAAGGATCAAGAGAGGAGGAGGATATAATATGATCAAGAAGAGTGAAAAGCCTAACCTTGGGGATGCCCCCGTGGTTCATCCTTGCATATTTTGAGAAGACTCAAGCGTCTAAGCTTGGGGATGCCCAAGGCATCCCCTTCTTCATCAACAACTTATCAGGTCACCTCTAGTGAAACTATATTTTAATTCCGTCACATCTTATGTGCTTTACTTGGAGCGTCTGTGTGCTTTTATTTTCGTTTGTTATTCTAGTTTTCCGAATAAATCGGATCCTGTCATGCTTGTGTGGGAGAGAGACACGCTCCGCTTTTTCATTTCAACACTTGTGTTCTTCGTTTTACTTTTAATGTTCATGGCAAAAGCTGAAAGCCGCAGCATTTATTGCTATTTGGTTGGAAACAGAAAATGCTTCATGTGGTAATTGATATATTGTCTTGAATAATTTGATACTTTGCAATTGTTTTGAGCTCTCAAGTAGATCATGTTTAAGCTCTTGCATCATGTGGTTTAAACCTATTAGTGGAGAACTACCGTAGAGCTTGTTGAAATTTGGTTTGCATGATTGGTCTCTCTAAAGTCTAGATATTTTCTGGTAAAAGTGTTTGAGCAACAAGGAAGACAGTGTAGAGTCTTATAATGCTTGCAATATGTTCTTATGTAAGTTTGGCTGTACCGGTTCATACTTTTGTTTGCTTCAAATAACCTTGCTAGCCAAAGCCTTGTACTGAGAGGGAATGCTTCTCGTGCATCCAAAACCTTGAGCCAAAACCTATGCCATTTGTGTTCACCATCACTACCTACTATGTGGTATTTTTCTGCCATTCCAAAGTAAATTGCTTGCGTGCTACCTTTTAAAAAATTCATTCCTTGTCTTTGCAATACATAGCTCATGGGAAAGTAGCCTAAAAAACTATTGTAGTAAAGAATATGTCGCTTATGTATCTTATTTCTTATAAGTTGCTTGTTGAGCGGTAACCATGTTTCTGGGGACGCCATCAACCTGTCACACCTTTGTTGAATATCATGTGAGTTGCTATGCATGTTCGTCTTGTCTGAAGTAAGGGAGATTTTCCATGAGTTAAATGGTTTGAGTATGCATATTGTTAGAGAAGAACATTGGGCCGCCAACCAAAGCCATGTATCATGGTGGAAGTTTCAGCTTGGACATTAATACTCAAATCTCTTATGAGAATATTATCTATTGTTGAATGCTTAAAGCATAAAAGAGGAGTCCATTATCTGTTTTCTATGTTGTCCCGGTATGGATGTCCTCAAGTTGAGATCTATCAAAATTGAGAGATCAAATGCGATCTATCTCCTTGGACCTTTGTACAGGTGGCATAGAGGTACCCCTTTGTGACACTTGGTTGGAACATATGTAATGCAATGATAATCCATGGAAATCCGAGCTAATTAGGACAAGGAGCGGGCACTATTAGTATTCGATGCATGAGGCTTGCAACTTATAGGAAGTTTTATGCATAACACATATGAATTATTACTACCGTTGACACAATTGTTTCCATGTTTTCAAAAGCTCTAGCACATGAGTAATCCCTGCTTCCCTCTGCGAAGGGCCTTTCTTTTACTTTATGTTGAGTCAGTTTACCTACTTCTTTCTATCTAAGAAGCAAACACTTGTGTCAACTGTGTGCATTGATTCTTACATACTTGCTTATTTGCACTCATCATATTTCTTTGTGTTGACAATTATCCATGAGATATACATGTTGAAAGTTGAAAGCAACTGCTGAAACTTAAATCTTCCTTTGTGTTGCTTCAAAACCTTCTATTAAGATTCTATTGCTTTATGAGTTAACTCTTATGCAAGACTTTTTGATGCTTGTCTTGAAAGTACTATTCATGAAAAGTCTTTGATATATGATTCATTTGTTTAGTCATTATCTTTTTGTTAGCAAACTATAGACCATTGCTTTGAGTCACTTTATTCATCTCATATGCTTTAGAATATTATTGATCAAGATTATGTTGGTAGAATGTCACTTCAGAAATTATCCTTTTTATCGTTTACCTACTCGAGGGCGAGTAGGAACTAAGCTTGGGGATGCTTGATACGTCTCAAACGTATCTATAATTTCTTATGTTCCATGCTAGTTTTATGACAATATCTACATGTTTTATCCATACTTTATATCATTTTGATGCATTTTCTGGTACTAACCTATTAACAAGATGCCGAAGCACCAGTTCCTGTTTTCTGCTGTTTTTGGTTTCAGAAATCCTACACAGAAAATATTCTCAGAATTGGACGAAACAAAAGCCAAACCTCCTATTTTTCCGAGGGACACACGGAGCCAGAAGGGCAAGCCAGGGGGAGGCTGATACGTCTCCGACGTATCGATAATTTCTTATGTTCCATGCCACATTATTGATGATATCTACATGTTTTATGCATACTTTATGTCATATTTATGCATTTTCCGGCACTAACCTATTAACGAGATGCCGAAGAGCCGATTCTGTCGTTTTCTGCTGTTTTTGGTTTCAGAAATCCTAGTAAGGAAATATTCTCGGAATTGGACTAAATCAACGCCCAGGGGCCTATTTTGCCACGAAGCTTCCAGAAGACCGAAGAGAAGACGAAGTGGGGCCACGGGACGCCGCCACACTAGGGAGGCGTGGCCCAGGGGGGCCCGCGCGGCCCTGGCGTGTGGGGCCCCCGTGACGCCTCCTGACCTGCCCTTCCGCCTACATATAGTCTTCGTCGCGAAACCCCCAGTACCGAGAGCCACGATACGGAAAACCTTCCAGAGACGCCGCCGCCGCCAATCCCATCTCGGGGGATTCGG
>NC_061514.1:213960829-213999585 GCF_022539505.1 Lolium rigidum
GTGCTCCAACATCTGAAGGAGCACAAGTGGGAGGTAGCTGCACTCTCTGCGGGTAGGAGGAGTGTGACGGTGATGTCTACGGGAGCTTCTATTCTTGTAGACAGTGTTGGGCCTCCAAGAGCAGAGGTTTGTAGAACAGCAGCAAGTTTCCCTTAAGTGGATCACCCAAGGTTTATCGAACTCAGGGAGGAAGAGGTCAAAGATATCCCTCTCATGCAACCCTCGCAACCACAAAGCAAGAAGTCTCTTGTGTCCCCAACACACCTAATAGGTGCACTAGTTCGGCGAAGAGATAGTGAAATACGGGTGGTATAAATAAGTATGAGCAGTGGCAACGGCACCGGAAAAGTGCTTTGCCCGGGACGGTAAACAAGCGATAGTAACGCGACGACGATAGCAGCGATAAAACGAGTAAACAAGCAGCGATAGCGATATTTAGGAACAAGGCCTAGGGAATAGACTTTCACTAGTGGACACTCTCAACATTGATCACATAACGAGAATAGATAAATGCATACTCTACACTCTTGTTGGATGATGAACAAATTGCGTAGGATTACACGAACCCTCAATGCCGGAGTTAACAAGCTCCACAATTCAATGTTCATATTTAAATAACCTTAGAGTGCAAGAAAGATCGACACGACTAAACCAAGTACTAACACAACATGCACACTGTCACCTTCACGCTATGTAGGAGGAATAGATCACATCAATACTATCATAGCAATAGTTAACTTCACAATCTACAAGAGATCATGATCATAGCATACGCCAAGTACTAACACGGATGAACACACTCGTCACCATTACACCGTGCGGGAGGAATAAAACTACTTTAATAACATTGCTAGAGTAGCACATAGATAAATTGTGATACAAAACACATTGCAATCATAAAGAGATATAAATAAGCACTTCACTACGCCATTCATAACGGTGAGTAAGTATTACGTGAAATATAGCCTAAGAGACCCACACGGTGCACACACTGTCACCTTTACACACGTGGGACAAGGAGTCTCCGGAGATCACATAAGTAAAACTCACTTGACTAGCATAGTGACATCTAGATTACAAGCATCATCATATGAATCTCAATCATGTAAGGCAGCTCATGAGATTATTGTATTGAAGCACATAGGAGAGAGATGAACCACATAGCTACCGGTACAGCCCCGAGCCTCGATGGAGAACTACTCCCTCCTCATGGGAGCGACAGCGGTGATGAAGATGGCGGTGGAGATGGCAGCGGTGTCGATGGAGAAGCCTTCGGGGGCACTTCCCCGCTCCGGCGGGGTGCGGAACGAGAGACTCCTGTCCCCCGGATCTTGGCTTCGCGATGGCGGCGGCTCCGGAAGGTTTTCCGTATCGTGGTTCTTCGCCTCGGGGGTTTCGCGACGGAGGCTTTAAATAGGCGGAATGGCGAGTCGGGGGCGACGAGGGGCCCACACCACGGGCGGCGTGGGCCCCCCTTGGCCGCGCCGCCATGTGGTTTGGCCACCTCGTGGCCCCACATCGTATGCTCTTCGGTCTTACGGAAGGTTCGTGGCAAAATAGGCCCCCGGGTCTTCGTTTCGTCCAATTCCGAGAATATTTCGTTACTAGGATTTACGAAACCAAAAACGGCAGAAAACGACGAATCGGCTCTTCGGCATCTTGTTAATAGGTTAGTTCCGGAAAATGCACGAATATGACATAAAGTGTGCATAAAACATGTAGGTATCATCAATAATATGGCATGGATCATAAGAAATTATCGATACGTCGGAGACGTATCGGCATCCCTAAGCTTAGTTACGCTCGTCCCGAGCAGGTAAAACGATAACAAAGATAATTTACGGAGTGACATGCCATCATAAACTTGATCATATTGTAAACATATGTAATGAATGCAGCGATCAAAACAATGGTAATGACATGAGTAAACAACTGAATCATAAAGCAATGATTTTTCATGAATAGCACTTTCAAGACAGGCATCAATAAGTCTTGCATAAGAGTTAACTCATAAAGCAATAATTTAAAGTAAAGATATTGAAGCAACACAAAGGAAGATTAAGTTTCAGCGGTTGCTTTCAACTTGTAACATGTATATCTCATGGATAATTGTCAACATAGAGTAATATAACAAGTGCAATATGCAAGTATGTAGGAATCAATGCACAGTTCACACAAGTGTTTGCTTCTTGAGGTGGAGAGAGATAGGTGAACCGACTCAACATAAAAGTAAAAAGAATGGTCCTTCAAAGAGGAAAGCATCGATTGCTATATTTGTGCTAGAGCTTTTATTTTGAAAACATGAAACAATTTTGTCAACGGTAGTAGTAGTAATAAAGCATATGAGTTATGTAAATTATATCTTACAAGTTGCAAGCCTCATGCATAGTATACTAATAGTGCCCGCACCTTGTCCTAATTAGCTTGGACTACCGGATCTTTGCAATGCACATGTTTTAACCAAGTGTCACAATGGGGTACCTCCATGTCGCCTGTACAAAGGTCTAAGGAGAGAAAGCTCGCATTTTGGATTTCTCGCTTTTGATTATTCTCAACTTAGACATCCATACCGGGACAACATGGACAATAGATAATGGACTCCTCTTAAATGCATAAGCATGTGGCAACAATTATTATTCTCATATGAGATTGAGGATATGTGTCCAAAACTGAAACTTCCACCATGATTCATGGCTTTAGTTAGCGGCCCAATGTTCTTCTCTAACAATATGCATGCTCCAACCATTAAGGTGGTAGATCTCTCTTACTTCGGACAAGACGGACATGCATAGCAACTCACATGATATTCAACAAAGAATAGTTGATGGCGTCCCCGAAGCATGGTTATCGCACAACAAGCAACTTAATAAGAGATAAAGTGCATAAGTACATATTCAATACCACAATAGTTTTTAAGCTATTTGTCCCATGAGCTATATATTGCAAAGGTGAATGATGGAATTTTAAAGGTAGCACTCAAGCAATTTACTTTGGAATGGCGGATAAATACCATGTAGTAGGTAGGTATGGTGGACACAAATGGCATAGTGGTTGGCTCAAGGATTTTGGATGCATGAGAAGTATTCCCTCTCGATACAAGGTTTAGGCTAGCAAGGTTATTTGAAACAAACACAAGGATGAACGGTGCTGCAAAACTCACATAAAATACATATTGTAAACATTATAAGACTCTACACCGTCTTCCTTGTTGTTCAAAACTCAATACTAGATGTTATCTAGACTCTAGAGAAACCAAATATGCAAACCAAATTAGCAAGCTCTAAGTATTTCTTCATTAATGGGTGCAAAGTATATGATGCAAGAGCTTAAACATGAGCACAACAATTGCCAAGTATCAAATTATCCAAGACATTTTAGAGTTACTACATGTAGTATTTTCCAATTCCAACCATATAACAATTTAACGAAGAAGAAACTTCGCCATGAATACTATGAGTAGAGCCTAAGGACATACTTGTCCATATGCTACGTCGGAGCGTGTCTCTCTCCCACAAAGTGAATGCTAGGATCCATTTTATTCAAACAAAACAAAAAACAAAAACAAACCGACGCTCCAAGCAAAGTGCATAAGATGTGACGGAATAAAAATATAGTTTCGGGGGAGGAACCCGATAATGTTGTCGATGAAGAAGGGGATGCCTTGGGCATCCCCAAGCTTAGACGCTTGAGTCTTCTTAGAATATGCAGGGGTGAACCACCGGGCATTCCCAAGCTTAGAGCTTTCACTCTCCTTGATCATATTGCATCATACTCCTCTCTTGATCCTTGAAAACTTCCTCCACACCAAACTCGAAACAACTCATTAGAGGGTTAGTGCACAATAAAAATTCACATGTTCGAGAGGTGATACAATCATTCTTAACACTTCGGACATTGCATAAAGCTACTCGGATATTAATGGATCAAAGAAATTCATCCAACATAGCAAAAGAGGCAATGCGAAATAAAAGGCAGAATCTGTCAAAACAGAACGAGTCCAGTAAAGATGGATTTTATTAGGGCACCGAGACTTGCTCAAATGAAAATGCCCAAATTGAATGAAAGTTGCGTACATATCCGAGGATCATGCACGTAAATTGGCTTAATTTGCTGAGCTACCTACGGGGAGGTAGACCCAGATTCGTGACTGACAAAGAAATGCTGGAACTGCGCGAGTAATCCAAATCTAGTATCAACCTTTCTATCAACGACTTTACTTGGCACAACAAAACACAAAACTAAGATAAGGAGAGGTTGCTACGGTAGTAAACAACTTCCAAGACACAAATATAAAACAAAGTACTGTAGCAAAATAACACATGGGTTATCTCCCAAGAAGTTCTTTCTTTATAGCCGTTAAGATGGGCTCGGCAGCTTTAATGATGCACTCGCAAGAAATAGTAGTTGAAGCAAAAGAGAGCATCAAAAGGCAAATTCAAAACAAATTTAAGTCTAACATGCTTCCTATGCATAGGAATCTTGTAAATAAACAAGTTCAAGAAGCATAATGCAACAAGCATAGAAAAACTAGACAAGCTCAACTTCAAGATTTTAAGCATATAGAGAGGTGTTTTACTAACATGAAAATTTCTACAACCATATTTTCCTCTCTCATAATAATATCCAGTGGCATCATGAACAAATTCAACAATATAACTATCACATAAAGCATTCTTATCATGAGTCTCATGCATAAAATTATTACTACTCCCAACACGAGCATAGTTATTCTTATTAACTGTAGTAGGAGCAAATTCAACAAAGTAGCTATCATTATTATTCTCATCAAGTGTAGGAGGCATAGTATAATCACAACAAAATATACTCTCCATAGTAGGTTGTACCAAAAGACCACTATTATAATCATCATAAATAGGAGGCAAAGTGTCATCAAAGAAAATTTTCTCCTCAATGCTTGGGGGACTAAAAATATCATGAAAACCAGCTTCCCCAAGCTTAGAACTTTCTATATTATTATCAACAATGGTGTTCAAAGTGTTCATACTAATATTACTACCGAAGCATGCAAATAAGATTTCATAGGTTTTTTAATTTTCGCATCAAACAATCCATGTTTTAAATCGGGAAATAGAATAAGAAGCTCATTGTTGTCCATTATGCCAAACTAGTGTAAACAAGAAACAAAAAGATGCAATTGCAGGATCTAAAGGAAATAGCTTCGAGCACAAACACAATGGCGCCAGAAAAGTACGTTACCTGAACCGGAGTATGAGTGCCTTTTTACCTTTCCTCCTCGAGCAACGGCGCCGGAAAAGTGCTTGATGTCTACGGGAGCTTCTATTCTTGTAGACGGTGTTGGGCCTCCAAGAGCAGAGGTTTGTAGAACGGCAGCAAGTTTCCCTTAAGTGGATCACCCAAGGTTTATCGAACTCGGGGAGGAAGAGGTCAAAGATATCCCTCTCATGCAACCACCGCAACCACAAAGCAAGAAGTCTCTTGTGTCCCCAACACACCTAATAGGTGCACTAGTTCGGCGAAGAGATAGTGAAATACGGGTGGTATAAATAAGTATGAGCAGTGGCAACGGCACCGGAAAAGTGCTTTGCCCGGGACGAGTAAACAAGCGAGTAGTAACGCGATAGAAACAAGTAAACAAGCGACGATAGCGATATTTAGGAACAAGGCCTAGGGAATAGACTTTCACTAGTGGACACTCTCAACATTGATCACATAACGAGAATAGATAAATGCATACTCTACACTCTTGTTGGATGATGAACACATTGCGTAGGATTACACGAACCCTCAATGCCGGAGTTAACAAGCTCCACAATTCAATGTTCATATTTAAATAACCTTAGAGTGCAAGAAAGATCGACACGACTAAACCAAGTACTAACACAACATGCACACTCTGTCACCTTCACGCTATGTAGGAGGAATAGATCACATCAATACTATCATAGCAATAGTTAACTTCACAATCTACAAGAGATCATGATCATAGCATACGCCAAGTACTAACACGGATGCACACACTCGTCACCATTACACCGTGCGGGAGGAATAAAACTACTTTAATAACATTGCTAGAGTAGCACATAGATAAATTGTGATACAAAACACATTGCAATCATAAAGAGATATAAATAAGCACTTCACTACGCCATTCATAACGGTGAGTAAGTATTCTCGTGAAATATAGCCTAAGAGACCCACACGGTGCACACACTCGTCACCTTTACACACGTGGGACAAGGAGTCTCCGGAGATCACATAAGTAAAACTCACTTGACTAGCATAGTGACATGTAGATTACAAGCATCATCATATGAATCTCAATCATGTAAGGCAGCTCATGAGATTATTGTATTGAAGCACATAGGAGAGAGATGAACCACATAGCTACCGAGTACGGCCCCGAGCCTCGATGGAGAACTACTCCTCCTCATGGGAGCGACGGCGGTGATGAAGATGGCGGTGGAGATGGCGGCGGTGTCGATGGAGAATCCTTCCGGGGCACTTCCCCGCTCCGGCGGTGTGCCGGAACGGAGACTCTCGTCCCCCGGATCTTGGCTTCGCGATGGCGGCGGCTCCGGAAGGTTTTCCGTATCGTGGTTCTTCGCCTCGGGGGTTTCGCGACGGAGGCTTTAAATAGGCGGAAGGGCGAGTCGGGGGCCGACGAGGGGCCCACACCACAGGGCGGCGCGGGCCCCCTTGGTCGCGCCGCCATGTGGTTTGGCCACCTCGTGGCCCCACTTCGTATGCTCTTCGGTCTTCCGGAAGGTTCGTGGCAAAATAGGCCCCCGGGTCTTCGTTTCGTCCAATTCCGAGAATATTTCGTTACTAGGATTTACGAAACAAAAACAGCAGAAACGACAGAACGACACTTCGGCATCTTGTTAATAGGTTAGTTCCAGAAAATGCACGAATATGACATAAAGTGTGCATAAAACATGTAGGTATCATCAATAATATGGCATAGAACATAAGAAATTATCGATACGTCGGAGACGTATCAGACGGCTGAGGAGTGGTATAGGCCCACAGGTGCTGACGTGTACGCCAGAGCTGCTCAGTGACGAAGTCCAGCTCGTGAAGAAGAGCCTGAGTAAAACGGTCCCGACACTGCACGAACTGAGCTGTCATGAACAGGCGGCTGTTCTCCTGCTCCGGGTCAGAGTAACCTCCAGTGTGGAATCTGGCCTGCGTAACACAGACTCCAGACGGAACGTAGCGGTACGGAGACCTCTCGAAGCAAGTGTAGGTGGAGCGTAGCGTAATGACCAAGCAGTACGCAGCTCTCTACACAGCCATCTCAACAGAGCTCGCTGTAGCCTCAGCAAAGTGCTCCGGGTAGTGGCGGAGGTCATCTGCAGGCACGTGGACCTCAGCTCTGTAGCGGTGTCGCTCGGTCTTCCCGAGGAAACTCGGTCACCGGTACTCGTGGTACGAGACGAAACCCAAGTAGCCGAGCATCTCGCGTAGCGGCTGCGGAAAACCGAGTGGTGTTCTCGCACCGGGTCATGCGGACAACTCGTAGACACCCCATCCGCATGAGGATATTGGAAAGAAGTCGGGCGCGGAACAAGGAAGTGGTCAAGATAGCATCGGATCAAAGGGGGAAAACATGTTAGTATGAAAATACCAACATAGCAAAGAAACAGATTATATGTGGAGATTGACAAAGGATGATAATGAAGCAACCATAGTACAGAAATTTTTCAAAACATTTTTCCCTATGTCACTATGGTTTCCCACAAACACGTCCAAGCCTAGATGAAACAAGATAAGAATAGAGTAAAACCGTTGCTCTTCCTTACCAGAGGGAGGGTGGGTGGGGTAAGAAATAAAAATAGAATTCCTACTCTCGCGCACAATTTTTCTATGTAGCTACTAAAATATAAGTTTCTAGACACAACTTCGTCCGCTGCAAAGGGGCTCCTAAAGGCAGTCCTGCTCTGATACCAAGTCTGTAAGCCCCAGGAGTAGGAAAACCTAGAGCGCGCGAGTAAGAGGGGTTTATGTGCATGAGGTCACTACAAAGGACCGTGAGGTCGCCTCGCATTCCCAAGCATATGGGTAGGCCAAGCAACGGCTCGACACGCCCATGCACACAACACCCACCTCCGAGGCTCACGATAGGCTTTCCAAGCCCGAGTGCTTCACCTTCATGTGCACTTCACACATACACACACCGTGCACGAGGATACGAGGGTAGAATACGACTTGAATATCACAACATGACTATGTATGACACAAAAGATGGAAATAAGGTTCATATATATAGCAACGCTCTAATGAGCAAGATTCAAATGACACTCAGAGGACACATGTCCCAACATTACATCATACATAAGATAGCCAAATAGTCTGGGTACAGACAAGAACCAAATGGGACTAAGAGTCCTGAAGATAATCAAGCGGTGTTCCCATAACCAACATGCCACAGTGCGCGCCTTAGGAACGATCTCGCTACGCAACGAAGTCGTCGTCCGTGAACTCGACAAAGTAGCCACCAGCGTACTGCTCATAATCTGTCGTACCTGTTTGTCGAAAATCGTGTTCCGGAAAAAGAGGAAGAAAAATGAGGGTAAGTACCAAATGGCACGTACTTGCGAGACAAGACCAGCTATGCTCGCTGGTGGGCGGTGTAAACCTCGCTCGGCTATATGTGGGGTTTAGCGGCGGCAAAGCACTATCCAATAGAGACATGCTACAACTTCCGTCTACTAGAGAAGGTGAGAGAGCGCATATTCTAGCAGTTATATACTCTGCAATCAACAACCCAGCCAAATGCGATCCCCCTTAGCCAAGAGGTACTAACAAGGCACTCACACAGTTTAAAATTTTATATCCATTCCATTATAATAGGGCTAACTTACTACGCAAGTAATTAGCAAGTTATTAACGACAACTTTAGGTGTAAGTTGTTCTATGATCGAGTTAAACGGCTCCAAGTCGTCCATAACCGCGGACACGGCTTATCGATAAGATTTAACCTGCAGGGGGTGCACCAATGTTACCATACACGCATACTCGAACCCGCTTAATTACGGCGGAGTCTCACAACAAGACCGTTCCCAAATCAACAAGAATGCCTAGGGGGCCACCCGACTAAGCTACCCGAAACGAAGTTCGGCCGTACTCCGATGCGGACTCAGGGTTTGCGTTAACGGCTAGGCGTGCGAACCACACGCTTCGCTAAACGTTCCGCGGGGTACAGTACAGAAGTAAACACCCGAAGGCAACAATAATAAACACCCGAAGGCAACAGTAAGTAAAGCATGGCATACATGGCATAGGCAAATAAAACCAAGCTTGTGGCCCCCTTTTCAACAGACTTGAGAAATGGTAATGGGTGATGGGGGGTCCCGATAAATCCTCCCACGAGTGGTTAGCGCGCTCAGTCTTAGAAACAGATAACAAGAACTCGGGTCCTAGGGGACATTAGCAAGTCTAAGTTCCGATGCTTTCGCAAAGGGGCTCACAGATGCCTCTGCATATTATATCCCTTAGCAATTTTAATTTGTAGCAAAAGTTATCATCATCATTTTCAAAAGGTGGTACATGTGTCAACATCCCAACAAGATATCCCGAACATTTCGAGATATCAACAGAAAACCCTAAACTCGCCTACGACTAGCAAAGCTGGCAAACAACAAACAATAAGTAGGGCGAGGAGGTGTATCTCGAACATATAGGTAACAGGTGGATAGGACACGTGACACAACAGAATCGCAACATAAGGATAGGAATAGATCAAAAGAGCATGTAAATGTAAAATAGGTGAAGGGGTGGGCTCTCCCGTCAGACCAGAGGTAGAAGCACCGACACGATCCTCCAGGGGGAACTCGTACTCCTGCTCGTACTGCTCTGCGTCGGCGTCTACTCGAGAAGAACCAAATAGCACATACAAGGAAGATATAGCACAAATCAAATACAAGTAAATGCAATGCGCAATATGATGCGTGATGACATGGCAAGATGATTTGTGCATGGCAAAATTAAATGGGGTGCTCATAATTCACATGAATTGATAAACACCCTCACATATAGTTTTTTGTTCATGTTACATATTTAATTTGGACAATTCGAGAGATGATGCCGATGATGCATGAGAATGCAAGATTTGAAATCCTCTCACTTTTCTGATGAAAAAGGATATATAATTTGCACAATTTGGATTTGTAATTTGAGAGATATGAATTATGCCATAATACTCATTTTAATTCAGATTTTAATTTGTCCCAAATTTTATTTGTCCAAAACTCAAAACAAAGTTCATAGTTAGATAGAGCATGAAAAGCTGATCAATGTGGATATCTCATTTGTCAAATTTGGATTTGTAGAAGTGTAGTTTTAAATACTTTGAAAAGTATCCAGATTTCAAAATTTTCGAAACAAACAAAAAAAACAAAAAGGGTTTTTGGTTTAACGCGCCCAAGAGGATTCGGACCCAGGTCTCCTGTTTGAGAGAGCACGGTGGTGCCAGTGTGCTACATGCTTCGATTTGGAATCATACGGGACTCAAATAAGGTATAGTGAGCTGCATGCTACAGGAAAACTGAAGAAACAACACTGCTAACTGAAGAACGTGACAGCCTCGTGTACTGTAGACAGCATTTTGTGCGGATTTTAAAGTGTACGAAGCGACAGATCTGGGCATGCTTTGGTGAAGGTGGCGACGAGTTGAGTTTGTAGATAGTGCTGAGATTGTAGAGGAAGTGGAAAAGCTGTATTTGGTGCACTGTGGAGTCGGCGATGGTCGTCGGAAAAGGAGCCCGTGTCGACGGCGAGGAACAGCCGCGTAAACAGAAATGTCACGGGCACATTTTGAGTTGAAGATGGTGTCGTCTACAGGCAAGGAAACGAATCGCTTCCAAAATCAAAAATGCAGCCCATACAAGCAGCTTCACAACGGTATAAGGTGCTCGTGCTGGGGTGGACGGTGGCGCCGGCGAGGAACGTCGGAAGTAGCCACCGTGAACAGATCGAAAAGGACACGTTCATTTCGTTTTTCGTTTTCGATTTCGTTCTCTGCCCCGGATCTCTCGTTTCTGAAGCGATCCAACATCGTAGGGGCATGCAGGGGTATAGGGGAAGGTGGACGCTCACCCTGGGGTGGTTGACGACGAGGTGGAAGCGGCCGGCGACGAAGAAGAAGGAGGTGGCCGAGCGTAGACGTTGCAGATGGTGAGGGAGGCGAGCAGATCGTGGCGTTCCCGCCTCCGTGAAGCAGACGTCGAGGAAGAGGACGTCGCTGCGGACCCGTTCCCGGGCTCAGGTCAGCTCGAGGAAGCTCATGGCGACGACGGCGAGGGGTAGCCAACGGTGTGCTGGTGGTGGTTTTCTGCGGGAGGCCAGGGAGAGGTGGCGGCGGTGTAGCGGAGGGGTGGAGCTAGGGTTCCTTGGGCTGCTCCTGTCGTTTTAAGGATGCAAGGTGGCAAGCATCCACGAAGGGGAGAGCATCATACGGTGATGGGGGTGTTCGTACGAAGGAAGAAGAAGTACAGGGAGGTTTCTCTCCAGACGTTGAAAACTGGGCTCGTCCTGGTTGGGCCAAACAAAGGAGGCTGCCGGCTGGGTTTAGTTAGATGGGTTGGGTTAGCTTTAGGTTTTTTTTTTCTTTTTAATTCGTTTTTCTATTTTTATTTTTTTCTCTTTTCAAAACTCTTTTCGGAAATTGAGATGTGAACATTTGAATTTGAATTCAGAGAAGGACTCAAGCGTCTATACCAACCTTATCAGCTTGAGAAAATAAAATAAGAATAGAGAAAGGAGAGGGACATAGAGATTTAAGAGAAAGACAAAAATATTTGGTATACAAATATTTGGCAAACTCTAATGAATTCAACCAAAGGAGAAGGAATAGATCCAACTCAAGAACACCTTATTAGCATTGATAAAATAGAAGAGAGGTAGGTTTATCAACCATATAATAGAAAATTTTGGCATGACCTATTTAAAATATAGATCAAGTAGAGGGATAGGTTTGGCTTCTTATCATGCAACAGTAAGTAAAGCATGGCATACATGGCATAGGCAAATAAAACCAAGCTTGTGGCCCCCTTTTCAACAGACTTGAGAAATGGTAATGGGTGATGGGGGGTCCCGATAAATCCTCCCACGAGTGGTTAGCGCGCTCAGTCTTAGAAACGAGATAACAAGAACTCGGGTCCTAGGGGACATTAGCAAGTCTAAGTTCCGATGCTTTCGCAAAGGGGCTCACGAGATGCCTCTGCATATTATATCCCTTAGCAATTTTAATTTGTAGCAAAAGTTATCATCATCATTTTCAAAAGGTGGTACATGTGTCAACATCCCAACAAGATATCCCGAACATTTCGAGATATCAACGAGAAAACCCTAAACTCGCCTACGACTAGCAAAGCTGGCAAACAACAAACAATAAGTAGGGCGAGGAGGTGTATCTCGAACATATAGGTAACAGGTGGATAGGACACGTGACACAACAGAATCGCAACATAAGGATAGGAATAGATCAAAAGAGCATGTAAATGTAAAATAGGTGAAGGGGTGGGCTCTCCCGTCAGACCAGAGGTAGAAGCACCGACACGATCCTCCGGGGGAACTCGTACTCCCGCTCGTGCGCTCTGCGTCGGCGTCTACTCGAGAAGAACCAAATAGCACATACAAGGAAGATATAGCACAAATCAAATACAAGTAAATGCAATGCGCAATATGATGCGTGATGACATGGCAAGATGATTTGTGCATGGCAAAATTAAATGGGGTGCTCATAATTCACATGAATTGATAAACACCCTCACATATAGTTTTTTGTTCATGTTACATATTTAATTTGGACAATTCAGAGATGATGCCGATGATGCATGAGAATGCAAGATTTGAAATCCTCTCACTTTTCTGATGAAAAAGGATATATAATTTGCACAATTTAGATTTGTAATTTGAGAGATATGAATTATGCCATAATACTCATTTTAATTCAGATTTTAATTTGTCCCAAATTTTATTTGTCCAAAACTCAAAACAAAGTTCATAGTTAGATAGAGCATGAAAAGCTGATCAATGTGGATATCTCATTTGTCAAATTTGGATTTGTAGAAGTGTAGTTTTAAATACTTTGAAAAGTATCCAGATTTCAAAATTTTCAGAAACAAACAAAAAAAACAAAAAGGGTTTTTGGTTTAACGCGCCCAAGAGGATTCGGACCCAGGTCTCCTGTTTGAGAGAGCACGGTGGTGCCAGTGTGCTACATGCTTCGATTTGGAATCATACGGGACTCAAATAAGGTATAGTGAGCTGCATGCTACAGGAAAACTGAAGAAACAACACTGCTAACTGAAGAACGTGACAGCCTCGTGTACTGTAGACAGCATTTTGTGCGGATTTTAAAGTGTACGAAGCGACAGATCTGGGCATGCTTTGGTGAAGGTGGCGACGAGTTGAGTTTGTAGATAGTGCTGAGATTGTAGAGGAAGTGGAAAAGCTGTATTTGGTGCACTGTGGAGTCGGCGATGGTCGTCGGAAAAGGAGCCCGTGTCGACGGCGAGGAACAGCCGCGTAAACAGAAATGTCACGGGCACATTTTGAGTTGAAGATGGTGTCGTCTACAGGCAAGGAAACGAATCGCTTCCAAAATCAAAAATGCAGCCCATACAAGCAGCTTCACAACGGTATAAGGTGCTCGTGCTGGGGTGGACGGTGGCGCCGGCGAGGAACGTCGGAAGTAGCCACCGTGAACAGATCGAAAAGGACACGTTCATTTCGTTTTTCGTTTTCGATTTCGTTCTCTGCCCCGGATCTCTCGTTTCTGAAGCGATCCAACATCGTAGGGGCATGCAGGGGTATAGGGGAAGGTGGACGCTCACCCTGGGGTGGTTGACGACGAGGTGGAAGCGGCCGGCGACGAAGAAGAAGGAGGTGGCCGAGCGTAGACGTTGCAGATGGTGAGGGAGGCGAGCAGATCGTGGCGTTCCCGCCTCCGTGAAGCAGACGTCGAGGAAGAGGACGTCGCTGCGGACCCGTTCCAGGGCTCAGGTCAGCTCGAGGAAGCTCATGGCGACGACGGCGAGGGGTAGCCAACGGTGTGCTGGTGGTGGTTTTCTGCGGGAGGCCAGGGAGAGGTGGCGGCGGTGTAGCGGAGGGGTGGATCTAGGGTTCCTTGGGCTGCTCCTGTCGTTTTAAGGATGCAAGGTGGCAAGCATCCACGAAGGGGGAGAGCATCATACGGTGATGGGGGTGTTCGTACGAAGGAAGAAGAAGTACAGGGAGGTTTCTCTCCAGACGTTGAAAACTGGGCTCGTCCTGGTTGGGCCAAACAAAGGAGGCTGCCGGCTGGGTTTAGTTAGATGGGTTGGGTTAGCTTTAGGTTTTTTTTTTCTTTTTAATTCGTTTTTCTATTTTTATTTCTCTCTCTTTTCAAAACCTTTTTCTAGAATTGAGATGCGAACATTTGAATTTAAATTCAGAGAAGGACTCAAGTGTCTATACCAACCTTGGTAGCTTGAGAAAAATAAAAGAAGAGAGAAAGGAGAGGGACTTAGAGATTTAAGAGAAAGGCAAAATATTTGGTATACAAATATTTGGCAAACTCTAACGAATTCAACCAAAGGAGAAGGAATAGATCCAACTCAAGAACACCTTATTAGCATTGATAAAATAGAAGAGAGGGGTAGGTTTATCAACCATATAATAGAAAATTTTGGCATGACCTATTTAAAATATAGATCAAGTAGAGGGATAGGTTTGGCTTCTTAGCTTTTCTTGGAACATCACAAGAGGGAGGGGATGAACCAAGAAGAAGAAGGAGGAAGAACCAAGCAAGCAAACAAAAAGAAAACCAAAACCAAATGCAATTTATAAAAACCAAAGGTGGTGATATGCATGAATGCAACATGATGAGATGACAAAAATGCAAGAAAAGTAAAAGGGGCTAAGGTGTTACTCTTGGGATGTTACGGAATACTATGTCAAGTTGATTATCAATCTATCATATATGTGTTGTTTATGTTCTTGCATGCTCTCCATTGCTAGTAGAGGCTCTGGCCAAGTTGATACTTGTAACTCCAAGAGGGAGTATTTATGCTCGATAGTGGGTTCATGCCTCCATTGAATGCGGGACGAGTGACGGAAAGTTCTAAGGTTGTGGATGTCTTGTTGCCACTAGGGATAAAACATCAATGCTTTGTTTAAGGATATTTGTGTTGATTAGATTACGCACCATACTTAATGCAATTGTCTGTTGTTTGCAACTTAATACTGGAAGGGGTGCGGATGCTAACCCGAAGGTGGACCTTTTAGGCATAGATGCATGCTGGATAGCGGTCTATGTACTTTGTCGTAATGCCCTGATTAAATCTCATAGTAGTCATCGTGATATGTATGTGTATTGTTATGCCCTCTCTATTTGTCAATTGCCCAACTGTAATTCGTTCACCCAACATGCTATTTCTTATTGGAGAGACACCACTAGTGAACTATAGACCCCGGTCCATTCTTTACATCTGAATACAATCTACTGCAAACATTGTTCTTTACTGTTCTTCGCAAACAAACATCATCTTCCACACTATACATTTAATCCTTTGTTTACAGCAAGCCGGTGAGATTGACAACCTCACCGTTACGTTGGGGCAAAGTACTTTGATTGTGTTGTGCGGGTTCCACGTTGGCGCCGGAATCCCCGGTGTTGCGCCGCACTACACTCCGTCACCAACGACCTTCACGTGATCCTTGACTCCTACTTGTTTCGATAAACCTTGGTTTCTTGCGAGGGAAACTTGCTTGCTCGTACGCATCACACCTTCCACTTGGGGTTCCCAACGGGCGTGTGCTTTACGCGTATCAAGCTAAATTTACGGCGCCGTTGCCGGGGAGATCAAGACACGCTGCAAGGGGAGTCTCCCACATCCAATCTCTTTACTTTGTTTTTGTCTTGCTTTACTTTACTTTATTTACTGCTTTGTTTGCTCTCTATATCAAAAATACAAAAAAAATTAGTTACTAGATTTACTTTATTTACTGTCTTGTTTGCGTTCTCTATATTAAAAACACAAAAAAATTAGTTACTCGCATTTACTTTATTTTATTTATCATGACTAGTCCTGTAGCTGTTACTCTATCACTAGAGGAATCGATCTTTATTTTTTAACAAGGGAGTGAGGAGAGTTTTAAGGAAGCTTGGTCTAGAATATTTGATTCTTATAGTAAAATTGAACCTAAAATGACTCTAAGTTTGCTTCTTAGTAACTTTTATTTTGGGCTTATTCTTCGCTATAGATATGCCTTAGATGCTCTAGTAGGAGGAGATTTCCTTCACTGTGATGGGGATCAAGCTTTTAATGCCATAAGAAAAGTGGTTACATCATCTAGCTCCGCTAATAATTTTGATTCATCCCTTGCTAGCATTCATAATAGATTAAACACCCTCGAGACAAATATATCTTGTTTAAAAGAAAGGTACAACCAGATTCGCGAATATTATGATTATGTTCCAGTATGTTTTGAACCTTCAATGTGGGTGCCTACTATTAAAGTTGCTATTTGTGGTGAAACTTTTCATGCCCGTTGCGATATTATGTCTGAGTTTTGCCTTATGCCTAAAAGAATTTATGAATCTTTGACACTTTGGGAACTTACTGAAGGAGTAGAAGGAATAACTCTTACTGATAACTCTGTTATAATTCCTAAGGGTATAGATGAAGGTGTGTTCACAACCTTTCTTGGAAGAATGGTATCCACTGATTATCTCGTTGTTGAATGTGTAGGGACAGGACAAATCACACTTGGAAGATCCCTGCAGAAACTCGTGGGAGCAATCATAGATGTGGGGAAAGGCACTCTAAATTTTACCTCTACACCCGGATGCGGTCATATATTCCCTAAACCAAAGAGTAAGAATAAGATTAAGAAGGGTAGGCGCAAAGCCCCTGGTAATAATGCTAATGCTTCATCTCTTGATAATACTTGCTTCACACTTTCTGCGCCTAGCTGAAAGGCGTTAAAGAAAAGCGCTTATGGGAGACAACCCATTATTTTACTTCTACACTTTTGTTTTATATTTGAGTCTTGGAAGTTGTTACTACTATAGCAACCTCTCCTTGTCTTTATTTTATTGCATTTTTGTGCCAAGTAAAGTATTTGATAGTAGGGTTGATACTAGATTTGCATTACTGCGTAGAAACAGATTTCTTACTGTCATGAAATTGAGCAGCCCCGTCTGTAGGTAACCCAGAAAAATCTGCCAATTTACGTGCGTGATCCTCAGATATGTACGCAACTTTCATTAAATTTGAGCATTTTCATCCGAGCAAGTTAAGTGCCCCGAGAAAAATTCGTCTTTACGGATTGTTCCGTTTTGACAGATTCTGCCTTTTATTTCGCATTGCCTGTTTTGCTATGTTTGATGGATTTGTTTGTTCCATTAACTTTCGGTAGCTTTGTGCAATGTCCAGAAGTGTTAAGAATGATTATGTCACCTCCGAATATGTGAATTTTGGATTATGCACTAATCCTCTAATGAGTTTGTATTGAGTTTGGTGTGGAGGAAGTTTTCAAGGGTCAAGAGAGGAGGATGATACAATATGATCAAGAAGAGTGAAAAGTCTAAGCTTGGGATGCCCCGTGGTTCATCCCAGCATATTTTAAGAAGACTCAAGCATCTAAGCTTGGGGATGCCCAAGGCATCCCTTCTTCATCGACAACTTATCAGGTCACCTCTAGTGAAACTATATTTTTATTCCTTCACATCTTATGTGCTTTACTTGGAGCGTCTGTTTGTTTTTGTTTTTGTTTGAATAAAATCGGATCCTAGCATTCCTTGTGTAACGACCCGGAAAAACCCTAAATATATTTTTCTTCACCGCTGCTTGTTTTTCCGTGTCGTTCCAAGTTCATCATGGCATAAGCATCATATCATCCATGTTTTTAACAAACAAAATTATTTTACAAACCCTAATTATCTTATTTTCCTTCTCATATGGTTTATATAATAACCTCCTCTTTTCTTTCTTTTAACAAAACCTAACCAACAAACCTATTTTATTTTTGGGTATAAAATATTTTGGCAATTCCCTCTCACTCTATCCATCTTGTATTCAAATTCAATTTTTATTTGAGCAAGTTCAAATCAAATGGCTAAAACAGTTTTGAAAAAGAAAAGAGAAAAGATTTTCGAAATAAAACCCAAACCCCTCCTCTAGGCCCTCTCTCCCTCTGGCCCATCTCTCTTCCCCTCTGACCCAGCAGCCCAACACCACTACCAGCCCAAGCCCACCTCACCTTCCTTGCCTGAGTACCTCTTCGCACAGGATGGAGATGTTGGTTGTCCTCTTCTCCAAAAGCGAGCACGGAGAAGGCATGCTCCACCTCTGTGACCACCGCACCATCCACCTCCAACCACTCCTTCCTCCCTTTTAATCCCCACACCAGCACGGCAGCAAACCCTAGCCGCTTCCCTTCTTCCTCCTTCCAGCCGCCACCCTCTTACTCCCTATCTTCTTCACGTTTTTCTCACCACCACCGAAGCTACCCCACACCACACAGTAACCACCATGGCGCCGTCACGTCAGGCCGCCCCTCGCCAAGCCGAGGGCACCGGAAGAACCGCATCGCCGTCCTCTCCATCTCCGTCCAAGGAATCGAACCGGAGCTCTTCCAATCGCCGGCGAATTCGCCGATTCCGTCTCCAACTCTGGCGAGCAAATCTTCAATTCCGGCGGCGTCGGTGACCCCTTGGTGTCGGCTCCGCCACCTCCTGTTTCCCCAAGTCCGGGCGCGCCTTCGACGCCCTGTTCCTCGTCCCGGTTCGCCCGGGAGCTCCAGGTCCATGTTCGACCAGTGGATTCCGCCATGGCCAGCCTCACCGAGCTCCATCTTGTTCGCTTCAAAACATTGCGTAGCCCGGCATCTCCAACAACTTAACTGCAGCGCAGTGGTTTGTTCTCCTCTGCTTCATCCAAAAATCTTTTGTTCAAATCCCACCGTGGCCACTAAATCCATCATTTTTTCATCTCTTTTGTTCCAGATCTCGCGGCCAGAGATACTTCTTTACCTACGGAGCCCTTCCGAATTCAACAGCAACAGGTAGCCCAGCTTGTCCGTTCTTTGGTCCTTGATCCGGTGAGACCCAAGTTAAAATCACCAAGATGGTTGAATTACCCAACCTTTTTTGTATTTTTTTCCGTCAGATCTGGCGCCTACTGGGCCGTGGCCCATTTCTCTCCCGGTGTAGCCATCGCCCACGCGCAGCAGCCCGCTAACCATCGCCTCCTGCGGGCCAGAGCTGGTCCGGCCCTCTCCCTTCTCTGTTTTCTTGTTCTTTTATTTTTGTTTTGCAAAATCTTGCTAAAATCATATCTTCTAAAATATAACTCCAAATGCAAAGTGTTTTACATGAAAGTTGATCACAAAAACATGAGGAACATGAATATGCCATCCATTCATCTGTTTGCATCTCGCATCATGTCGCGCGTTGATAGTTGTGCATGTTCACCTAACATATATGCGGAGTATTTCGGAGACCGACTAAGGTTTTCCCCGCTCCGTTTAATACTGAAGTAGCGCACCCCTGCAATGATATGCCATGCTAATCAACACTTAAATTTGCCGGTAGAAAATGCAAATCCAACCTAACTTGTTTGTCCGGGTTCCGATCCCGCGTAATCCGAATAAGTGCATCGCATCATCTTGCTATGTCATGCATATCATCTTGATCATGCTGGATCTTCTTTATCTGTAGTAGTAAGACTTGCATACGTTGTTTGTCCCAGCATTTGCTTCTTCCCGGATAGGATCACGAAGTGGTGTGGTGAGATACGATAAGGTCTCCGGATGTTCCTCGGCAAGCTTTAACATGCAAGCATTTCCCCTATACTCCTGTCCCTGTAGGAGTCGCTCACCTATTTTATTTTGCCTTCTCCCTCATGCTATCCTTAAGTTGCGTTCTTGTCACGTGTCCTTTCCACTTGTTACCTTAAGCAGCCCATATTGCCACCATCACCTCCCATGGCTATTGTTTGGTTATCGAGTCTGCCTTGCGACTCGTAGTGCATGCTAGTGCTGTTTTATCTCGTTACTGTTACTGCTATCTTATCGGGTTGTATGTTGGGAAGAATCATGGTTACTTTAGTTGTTGACATTTGCTTAGCGGAGGCATCGGTGGGTCAGCTGATCGTTTTATGACGGCTCACTTGTGTTTCCTTAATAACTTAGGACCCGAGTTCTTTTAATCTGTTCCGAGACTGAGCGCTCTAACCACACGTGGGTATGCTTACCGGGTCTCCCCTTGACCACTGCCGGAATCTACAGCTTTGTCCAGTGGTCACAATTAGTTTGAATGCTTTGTTTCTCTCGAGCGTGCAAGCTTGTTTCTTTGTGGTCAGATGATATGATATTACTTTTGGGGAAGCCATATTGCCTTGTAACCCCGTTGTCTCTTGCACGTCCGTAGGTGCGGCACGCATTGTTAAGAGGTCATCCTCTAGTGGGCTCTGATCCTCTTAGCCGTTCTCGCAACAGCTAGGTCCGCGTCAGAGTTCCGATCGGGCTCTGAAACGGGTTAACTTAGTTAGGTGGCTTCCTGGACATTGTTGTGGTGAAGGAGAGTGCGAGTCGTGATATCCACCTGTCGCAAGTGGGTTGAGCGTGTGTGTGGGCACATTTGGTCACCCCTGCAGGGTTACAATCTTATCGATAAGCCGCGTCCGCGGTTATGGACGACTTGGAGCTGTATGACTCGATCATAGACAACTTACACCTGTTGTTTCAATACTAATAATTTGCATAGTAAGATAGAACAACTTAAATAATAACTGGTTAAAACTTGTCAACAGTGTGAGTGCCTTTGTAAGTACCTCTTTGCGAAGGGGGAAAGCATCGGCTGTGTCATGTTTGCAGAGTATAGAACTGTTAGTTGTGCGCTCTCTCACCTTCTCTGATTAGACGAATGTTGTAGAGTGTCTCTATAGGTTTTTAGTGCTTGCGCGCTGCCGCTTAACCCCACCATATTGCCTATGACGTTCCTCTTGCGTCCTCTAAGTCCCCTGCGTGCCTCAAGTACAAAGGACGACTGGTTGACGAATGCTTATACGTCTTGAAGTCTTGTTAAGTACGAACCCGTACTTATTGCTGCTTCTACGGGATATAACCGGGCAGGTATGAAGATAGGTCCGATGAAGACGATGTTAGCAAGGTTACCCTTCTGGCTTGGCCTGGGCAGGGTTATGGACGCCACTGGTTATCTTCAGGACTCTTAGTCCAATTTTTATCTTGTCCGTACTCGGACGTATTCGATCTTCTGTATGATTTCGATCTTTGTATTGTATATTTGTATCTTGACTCGTTGGAGTCGTTGTAATATATGTAGGGCCCTATTGTAAATCTGTTGTAATGTTACCGCTCGTGTTAATTCCTCTGGCATCACGTGTGTGATTCGTCGTGCACGTCGTGTCGGAGGGCGTCTCAGAATCGATATCGTGCGGATTTCGGCGGGATCGCTGGAATCCTAATGGTACCGGTTCCGGGGCGTCACAAGTTGGTATCAGAGCTCAGGTTTGACGGTACCCCACTAGTCCAGCCTATAGGATAATGATGGCGTGTATTTCACACGTTCGTTGGGAACCCCAAGAGGAAGGTATGATGCGCACAGCAGCAAGTTTTCCCTCAGAAAGAAACCAAGGTTTATCGAACCAGGAGGAGCCAAGAAGCACGTTGAAGGTTGATGGCGGCGGGATGTAGTGTGGCGCAACACCGGAGATTCCGGCGCCAACGTGGAACCTGCACAACACAACCAAAGTACTTTGCCCCAACGAAACAGTGAGGTTGTCAATCTCACCGGCTTGCTGTAACAAAGGATTAACCGTATTGTGTGGAAGATGATTTTTTGCAGAGAAAACAGTAAAAACAAGTATTGCAGCAGATGTGTATTTCAGTGTTAAAAGAATGGACCGGGGTCCACAGTTCACTAGAGGTGTCTCTCCCATAAGATAAAAGCATGTTGGGTGAACAAATTACAGTCGGGCAATTGACAAATAGAGAGAGCATAACAATGCACATACATGTCATGATAAGTACAAGTGAGATTTAATTGGGCATTACGACAAAGTACATAGACCGCCATCCAACCGCATCTATGCCTAAAAAGTCCACCTTCGAGGTTATCGTCCGAACCCCTCCAGTATTAAGTTGCTAACAACGAGACAATTGCATTAAGTATGGTGCGTAATGTAATCAACAACTACATCCTCGGACATAGCGCCAATGTTTTATCCCTAGTGGCAACAGCACAACACAACCTTAGAACTTTCGTCACTCGTCCCAGGTGTCAATGCAGGCATGAACCCACTATCGAGCATAAATACTCCCTCTTGGAGTTAAGAGCAAAAACTTGGTCAGAGCCTCTACTAATAACGGAGAGCATGCAAGATCATACACAACACATATGTAATAACTTGATAATTAACATAACATGGTATTCTCTATCCATCGGATCCCGACAAACACAACATAGAGTATTACAGATAGATGATCTTGATCATGTTAGGCAGCTCACAAGATCCAACAATGAAGCACAATGAGGAGAAGACAACCATCTAGCTACTGCTATGGACCCATAGTCCGGGGGTGAACTACTCACTCATCACTCCGGAGGCGACCATGGCGGTGTAGAGTCCTCCGGGAGATGAATCCCTCTCCGGCGAGGGTGCCGGAGGAGATCTCCAGGATCCCCCGAGATGGGATTGGCGGCGGCGGCGTCTCTGGAAGGTTTTCCGTATCGTGGTTTTTCGCATCAGGGGTTTCGCGACGGAGGCTTTAAGTAGGCGGAAGGGCAGAGTCGGAGGGCTGACGAGGGGCCCACACCATAGGGCGGCGCGGGCCCCCCTCTGTCCGCGCGGCCCTATGGTGGCGGCGCCTCGTCGCCCCACTTCGTATCCCTTTCGGTCTTCTCGGAAGGTTCGTGGCAAAATAGGACCCCGGGTCTTGATTTCGTCCAATTCCGAGAATATTTCGTTACTAGGATTTCCGAAACCAAAAACAGCGAGAAAACGACAGAATCGGCTCTTCGGCATCTTGTTAATAGGTTAGTTCCGGAAAATTCACGAATATGACATAAAGTGTGCATAAAACATGTAGGTATCATCAATAATATGGCATGGATCATAAGAAATTATCGATACGTCGGAGACGTATCGGCATCCCCAAGCTTAGTTCTGCTCGTCCCGAGCGAGTAAAACGATAACAAAGATAATTTCTGAAGTGACATGCCATCATAACCTTGATCATACTATTTGTAAACATATGTAATGAATGCAGCGATCAAAACAATGGTAATGACATGAGTAAACAAGTGAATCATAAAGCAAAGACTTTTCATGAATAGTACTTCAAGACAAGCATCAATAAGTCTTGCATAAGAGTTAACTCATAAAGCAATAAATCAAAGTAAAGGTATTGAAGCAACACAAAGGAAGATTAAGTTTCAGCGGTTGCTTTCAACTTATAACATGTATATCTCATGGATAATTGTCAACATAGAGTAATATAACAAGTGCAATATGCAAGTATGTAAGAATCAATGCACAGTTCACACAAGTGTTTGCTTCTTGAGGTGGAGAGAGTTAGGTGAACTGACTCAACATAAAGGTAAAAAGAATGGTCCTTCAAAGAGGAAAGCATCGATTGCTATATTTGTGCTAGAGCTTTTATTTTGAAAACATGAAAGAATTTTGTCAACGGTAGTAATAAAGCATATGAGTTATGAAAATTATATCTTACAAGTTGCAAGTCTCATGCATAGTATACTAATAGTGCCCGCACCTTGTCCTAATTAGCTTGGACTACCGGATCTTTGCAATACACATGTTTTAACCAAGTGTCACAATGGGGTACCTCCATGCCGCCCGTACAAAGGTCTAAGGAGAAAGCTCGCATTTTGGATTTCTCGCTTTTGATTATTCTCAACTTAGACATCCATACCGGGACAACATGGACAACAGATAATGGACTCCTCTTTAATGCATAAGCATGTGACAACAATTATTATTCTCATATGAGATTGAGGATATATGTCCAAAACTGAAACTTCCACCATGAATCATGGCTTTAGTTAGCGGCCCAATGTTCTTCTCTAACAATATGTATGCTCCAACCATTAAGGTGGTAGATCTCTCTTACTTCAGACAAGACGGACATGCATAGCAACTCACATGTTATTCAACAAAGAATAGTTGATGGCGTCCCCAGAAACATGGTTATCGCACAACAAGCAACTTAATAAGAGATAAAGTGCATAAGTACATATTCAATACCACAATAGTTTTTAAGCTATTTGTCCCATGAGCTATATATTGCAAAGGTGAATGATGGAATTTTAAAGGTAGCACTCAAGCAATTTACTTTGGAATGGCGGATAAATACCATGTAGTAGGTAGGTATGGTGGACACAAATGGCATAGTGGTTGGCTCAAGGATTTGGGATGCATGAGAAGTATTCCCTCTCGATACAAGGTTTAGGCTAGCAAGGTTATTTGAAACAAACACAAGGATGAACGGTGCAGCAAAACTCACATGAAAGACATATTGTAAACATTATAAGACTCTACACCGTCTTCATTGTTGTTCAAAAATCAATACTAGATATTATCTAGACTCTAGAGAAACCAAATATGCAAACCAAATTAGCAAGCTCTAAGTGTTTCTTCATTAATGGGTGAAAAGTATATGATACAAGAGCTTAAACATGAGCACAACAATTGCCAAGTATCAAATTATCCAAGACATTTTAGAATTACTACATGTAGCATTTTCCAATTCCAACCATATAACAATTAACGAAGAAGAAACTTCGCCATGAATACTATGAGTAGAGCCTAAGGACATACTTGTCCATATGCTACAGTGGAGCGTGTCTCTCTCCCATAAAGTGAATGCTAGGATCCATTTTATTCAAACAAAACAAAAACAAAAACAAACCGACGCTCCAAGCAAAGTGCATAAGATGTGACGGAATAAAAATATAGTTTCAGGGGAGGAACCCGATAATGTTGTCGATGAAGAAGGGGATGCCTTGGGCATCCCCAAGCTTAGACGCTTGAGTCTTCTTAGAATATGCAGGGGTGAACCACCGGGGCATCCCCAAGCTTAGAGCTTTCAATCTCCTTGATCATATTGCATCATACTCCTCTCTTGATCCTTGAAAACTTCCTCCACACCAAACTCGAAACAACTCATTAGAGGGTTAGTGCACAATAAAAATTCACATGTTCAGAGGTGACACAATCATTCTTAACACTTCTGGACATTGCATAAAGCTACTGGACATTAATGGATCAAAGAAATTCATCCAACATAGCAAAAGAGGCAATGCGAAATAAAAGGCAGAATCTGTCAAAACAGAACAGTCCGTAAAGATGTATTTTATTAGGGCACCAGACTTGCTCAAATAAAAATTCCCAAATTGAATGAAAGTTGCGTACATATCTGAGGATCATGCACGTAAATTGGCTTAATTTTCTGAGCTACCTACAGGGAGGTAGACCCAGATTCGTGACAGCAAAAAAATCTGGAACTGCGCAGTAATCCAAATCTAGTACTTACTTTACTATCAAAGACTTTACTTGGCACAACAAAACTCAAAACTAAGATAAGGAGAGGTTGCTACAGTAGTAAACAACTTCCAAGACTCAAATATAAAACAAAAATACTGTAGTAAAAACATGGGTTGTCTCCCATAAGCGCTTTTCTTTAACGCCTTTCAGCTAGGCGCAGAAAGTGTAAATCAAGTAACATCAAGAGACGAAGCATCAACATCATAATTTGTTCTAATAATAGAATCATAAAGTAACTTCATTCTCTTTCTAGGGAAGTGTTCCATACCTTTCTTGAGAGGGAATTGATATTTAATATTACCTTCCTTCATATCAATAGTAGCACCAACGGTTCGAAGAAAAGGTCTTCCCAATATAATGGGGCAAGATGCATTGCATTCAATATCCAAGACAACAAAATCAATGGGGACAAGGTTATTGTTAACCATAATATGAACATTATCAACTCTCCCCAAAGGTTTCTTTTTAGCATTATCAGCGAGATTAACATCCAGATAACAGTTTTTCAATGGTGGCAAGTCAAGCATATCATAGACTTTTTTAGGCATAACAGAAATACTTGCACCAACATCACATAAAGCATTACAATCAAAATCTTTGACTCTCATTTTAATGATGGGCTCCCAACCATCCTCTAGCTTTCTAGGAATAGAAGTTTCAAGTTTTAGTTTCTCTTCTCTAGCTTTTATGAGAGCATTTGTAATATGTTTTGTGAAAGCCAAGTTTACAGCGCTAGCATTGGGACTCTTAGCAAGTTTTTGTAAGAACTTTATAAATTCAGGGATGTGGCAATCATCAAAATCTAAATCATTACAATCTAAAGCAATGGGATTATCATCCTCAAGGTTGGAAAAAATTTCAGCAGTTTTATCACAGGCAGTTTCAGCGGTTTTAGCAGTTTCAGGTAATTTTGCGCGCTTTGCACTAGGAGTAGAAGCATTTCCAACACCAATTATTTTACCATTAATAGTAGGAGGTGCAGCAACATGTGAATCATTAGCATTGCTAGTGGTGGTAATAGTCCAAACTTTAGCTACATTTTCCTCTTTAGCTAGTTTTTCATTTTCTTCTCTATCCCACCTAGCACGCAGTTCAGCCATTAATCTTATATTCTCATTAATTCTAACTTGGATTGCATTTGCTGTAGTAAAAATTTTATTTTCAATATCCCTATTAGGCATAACTTTCGATTTCAAAAGATTAACATCAGAGGCAAGACTATCAACTCTAGAAGCAAGAATATCAATTTTATTGAGCTTTTCCTCAACAGATTTGTTAAAGGCAGTTTGTGTACTAATAAATTCTTTAAGCATAGCTTCAAGTCCAGGGGGTGTATTCCTATTATTGTTGTAAGAATTCCCATAAGAATTAGCATAACCGTTACCATTATTATAAGGATATGGCCTATAGTTATTACTAGAATTGTTCCGATAAGCATTGTTGTTGAAATTATTATTTTTAATGAAGTTTACATCAACATGTTCTTCTTGGGCAACCAATGAAGCTAATGGAACATTATTAGGATCAACATTAGTCCTATCATTCGCAAGCATAGACATAATAGCATCAACCTTATCATTCAAGGAAGAGGATTCTTCAACAGAATTTACCTTCTTACCTTGTGGAGCTCTTTCCGTGTGCCATTCAGAGTAATTAACCATCATATTATCAAGGAGATTTGTTGCTTCACCAAGAGTGATGGACATAAAGGTACCTCCAGCAGCTGAATCCAATAAATTCCGCGAAGAAAAATTTAGTCCTGCATAGAAGGTTTGGATGATCATCCAAGTAGTCGATCCATGGGTTGGGCAATTTTTAACCAAAGATTTCATTCTTTCCCAAGCTTGAGCAAAATGTTCATTATCCAATTGTTTAAAATTCATTATGCTACTCCTCAAAGATATAATTTTAGCAGGGGGATAATATCTACCAATAAAAGCATCCTTGCATTTAGTCCATGAATCAATACTATTCTTAGGCAGAGATAGCAACCAATCTTTAGCTCTTCCTCTTAATGAGAAAGGAAACAATTTTAATTTTATAATGTCACCATCTACATCTTTATACTTTTGCATTTCACACAATTCAACAAAATTATTGAGATGGGCAGCAGCATCATCAGAACTAACACCAGAAAATTGCTCTCTCATAACAAGATTTAGTAAAGCATCATCAGAATTCTGCTGTAGTAGCAGGTGGAGCAATAGGTGTGCATAGGAAATCATTATTATTTGTGCTAGTGAAGTCACACAACTTAGTATTTTCAGGGGTAGCCATTTTAGCAGTAGTAAATAAAACAAACTAGATAAAGTAAATGCAAGTAAACTAATTTTTTTTGTGTTTTTGATATAGCAAACATGAGAGTAAATAAAGTAAAGCTAGCAACTAATTTTTTTGTGTTTTGATATAATGCAGCAAACAAAGTAGTAAATAAAATAAAGCAAGACAAAAACAAAGTAAAGAGATTGAGAAGTGGAGAATCCCCTTGCAGCGTGTCTTGATCTCCCCGGCAACGGCGCCGTAAAAATATGCTTGATGGCGTGTATTTCACACGTTCGTTGGGAACCCCAAGAGGAAGGTATGATGCGCACAGCAGCAAGTTTTACCTCGAGAAAGAAACCAAGGTTTATCGAACCGAGGAGGAGCCAAGAAGCACGTTGAAGGTTGATGGCGGCGGGATGTAGTGCGGCGCAACACCGGAGATTCCGGCGCCAACGTGGAACTCTGCACAACACAACCAAAGTACTTTGCCCCAACGAAATAGTGAGGTTGTCAATCTCACCGGCTTGCTGTAACAAAGGATTAACCGTATTGTGTGGAAGATGATTGTTTGCAGAGAAAACAGTAAAAACAAGTATTGCAGCAGATGTGTATTTCAGTGTTAAAAGAATGGACCGGGGTCCACAGTTCACTAGAGGTGTCTCTCCCATAAGATAAAAGCATGTTGGGTGAACAAATTACAGTCGGGCAATTGACAAATAGAGAGAGTCTAACAATGCACATACATGTCATGATAAGTACAGTGAGATTTAATTGGGCATTACGACAAAGTACATAGACCGCCATCCAACTGCATCTATGCCTAAAAAGTCCACCTTCAGGTTATCGTCCGAACCCCTCCAGTATTAAGTTGCTAACAACAGACAATTGCATTAAGTATGGTGCGTAATGTAATCAACAACTACATCCTCGGACATAGCGCCAATGTTTTATCCCTAGTGGCAACAAGACACAGCACAACCTTAGAACTTTCCGTCACTTGTCCCGGTGTCAATGCGGGCATGAATCCACTATCGAGCATAAATACTCCCTCTTGGAGTTAAGAGCAAAAACTTGGCCGAGCCTCTACTAATAACGGAGAGCATGCAAGATCATAAACAACACATATGTAATAACTTGATAATTAACATAACATGGTATTCTCTATCCATCGGATCCCGACAAACACAACATAGAGTATTACAGATAGATGATCTTGATCATGTTAGGCAGCTCACAAGATCCAACAATGAAGCACAATGAGGAGAAGACAACCATCTAGCTACTGCTATGGACCCATAGTCCAGGGGTGAACTTGATGAGGTCTAAGACCCAGTTTGTGGCCCGATCTCGCGAATTGACCCGGAATCGAAAGGGGAAAAGAGGGGAAACGAAGAACACGATGAACACGACGAACGCGAAGAACACGAGGACACACGCACGCACACCAACCCGATACAACCGATGCTTACCCTCGTGGCTCGATGGACCACGCCGAATAGAATCACCCACGGAAGAGACCGCGGTAGAATTCCGAGGTGAGAGACCGGTGTTGGAGACGGAGATCGGTGAGGGAGAGAGAGTGCACCACACTAGAATCTCACTCACAAATCCAATCAACAACAAGGGTGGCCTTGATTACAGAGGGATGATATGGGTCCAGGGGTGAACTTGATGAGGTCTAAGACCTAGATTGTGGCCCAATCTTGCGAATTCGATCCGAAATCGAAAGGGGAAAAGAGGGGAAACGAAGAACGCGATGAACACGAAGAACACACACACACCACAACCCAATACAAACCAATTATACTCCCTTGGTTGGTTAGGCCAAGCCAATAAAATCAATCCTTGGAGAGACCCTTAGGTTGAATCCAAGAAGAGAGAGATTGGAGGAGGAGATCTACCCTAGAACTTGGATGAGAGAGGTGTTGCCCTTGAATCATCCATGGAGAGAGTAAGATTCCACTAGAGTGCCTTGGATACAAAGAACAAGAGTTCTAGGGAGACAAAGCTCAAATCATATCTAAGCCAAATCTTGTCTAACCTTACAAATGAGGAGCACGGGAGATACATATAGCCAGATTCAAGTCAAGGGTAGTTTGGGGAAAGAGCTAAATAAGTTACAGCCGCACGATGACGATCAACGGTTCAGATTGGAGCTCATTTGGGTGCGAGCGGTACCACGGGCGGAGCTACCGGTCGAGGTACCGGAAAGTGAAGCAAATTGAGCCAAAGTGTACTGTGGAGCTCGGGCGCATGAGCGGTACCTCGGCCGGAGGCTCCACCCGAGGTACCGGGGAGCATGCGCAGCATGTACTGGGAGGCTGGTACCCTGGGCGGTACCTCGGGTGGAGCCTCCACCCGGAGGTACCGGTCTCCCCTTCATTCCCGCGCGGCCAAGAAGGAGCCTGGAGGCTCCGGCCCCCCCATGGGTGGAGGCTCCGGCCTCACCTTGGGTGGAGGCTCCGCCCCCTTTTCTCTTTCTCTCTTCTCTTCTTCTCTTCTTCTCCTCTTCTCCTCTTTCCTTCTTCTTCCTTTTCTCTTCAATGGTGTGTCCTCCTCCTCCTCATGTCCTTGATTAGACTTATACCTAATGGCACATAACACACTTGCATGAGGTAGTATACCATTCAAGTGGGTACCGAGATCGAGGGTAGAGAGGATAGAGTTCACCTTGACGTGTATGGCTTGGGTTCGGGTTGTCGGTCCACTTGGGGGATTCCGTGGCCATGGTGTAGCGTCGATGATAGGCGGGGCTGCACTTGACGGTCTTGAGGTGGAGGTGTCCGAAAGCCACCCCGCATCAGAACTACTCACTCATCACTCCGGAGGCGACCATGGCGGTGTAGAGTCCTCCGGGAGATGAATCCCCTCTCCGGCAGGGTGCCGGAGGAGATCTCCAGGATCCCCCGAGATGGGATTGGCGGCGGCGGCGTCTCTAGAAGGTTTTCCGTATCGTGGTTTTTCGCATCAGGGGTTTCGCGACGGAGGCTTTAAGTAGGCGGAAGGGCAGAGTCGGAGGGCTGACAAGGGGCCCACACCATAGGGCGGCCCGGGCCCCCCTCTGGCCGCGCGGCCCTATGGTGGCGGCGCCTCGTCGCCCCACTTCGTATCCCTTTCGGTCTTCTGGAAGGTTCGTGGCAAAATAGGACCCTGGGTCTTGATTTCGTCCAATTCCGAGAATATTTCGTTACTAGGATTTCCGAAACCAAAAACAGCGAGAAAACAAAGAATCGGCTCTTCGGCATCTTGTTAATAGGTTAGTTCCAGAAAATGCACGAATATGACATAAAGTGTGCATAAAACATGTAGGTATCATCAATAATATGGCATGGATCATAAGAAATTATCGATACGTCGGAGACGTATCAGATAACCTTGCCAACGGTCGTTGAGTTTAGAGAGTCCAAACTATTTTCGAAAATTCGTTGGATAGTTCTGATTAGCTCTGATTTTTCTCCTTGTCTATATTCTTTCTCCTTACCTATGCGAGTTTTGAGTCTTCTCTCTTATCTGAGTTTTTCGAGTCTTAGGTTTCGACGTGGGTTGGACGATCTTTGCCTCTCATCTATAGGTCCGATCTTTGGAGATCCCAACAGAAGCGCATCATCGCCAACGGAACAACGACTTTTGTTAGTGGTGTCGCCGATCTACGTGGAGCAAGAATTCTAGTTAGTGGTGTCAAGGAGATCGACACGTCGCCAGAAGATCCGATAGTTCGCCTCTCTTCCCCGTACTCGGACGTGGAATCTCGGGGCGAGATTCCTTGTTAGTGGTGTCGTTTGTAACGACCCGGAAAAACCCTAAATATATTTTTCTTCACCGCTGCTTGTTTTTCCGTGTCGTTCCAAGTTCATCATGGCATAAGCATCATATCATCCATGTTTCTAACAAACAAAATTATTTTACAAACCCTAATTATCTTATTTTCCTTCTCATATGGTTTATATAATAACCTCCTCTTCTCTTTCTTTTAACAAAACCTAACCAACAAACCTATTTTATTTTTGGGTATAAAATATTTTGGCAATTCCCTCTCACTCTATCCATCTTGTATTCAAATTCAGTTTTTATTTGAGCAAGTTCAAATCAAATGGCTAAAACAGTTTTGAAAAAGAAAAGAGAAAAGATTTTCGAAATAAAACCCAAACCCCTCCTCTAGGCCCCTCTCTCCCTCTGGCCCATCTCTCTTCCCCTCTCACCCCGCAGCCCAACACCACTGCCAGCCCAAGCCCACCTCACCTTCCTGGCCTGAGTACCTCTTCGCACAGGATGGAGACGTTGGTTGTCCTCTTCTCCAAAAGCGAGCACGGAGAAGGCATGCTCCACCTCTGTGACCACCGCACCATCCACCTCCAACCACTCCTTCCTCCCTTTTAATCCCCACACCAGCACGGCAGCAAACCCTAGCCGCTTCCCTTCTTCCTCCTTCCAGCCGCCACCCTCTTACTCCCTATCTTCTTCACGTTTTTCTCACCACCACCGAAGCTACCCCACAACACACAGTAACCACCATGGCACCGTCACGTCAGGCCGCCCCTCGCCAAGCCGAGGGCACCGGAAGAACCGCATCGCCGTCCTCTCCATCTCCGTCCAAGGAATCGAACCGGAGCTCTTCCAATCGCCGGCGAATTCGCCGATTCCGTCTCCAACTCCGGCGAGCAAATCTTCAATTCCGGCGGCGTCGGTGACCCCTTGGTGTCGGCTCCGCCACCTCCTGTTTCCCCAAGTCCGGGCGCGCCTTCGACGCCCTGTTCCTCGTCCCTGTTCGCCCGGGAGCTCCAGGTCCATCTTCGACCAGTGGATTCCGCCATGGCCAGCCTCACCGAGCTCCATCTCGTTCGCTTCAAAACGTTGCGTAGCCAGGCATCTCCAACAACTTAACTGCAGCGCAGTGGTTTGTTCTCCTCTGCTTCATCCAAAAATCTTGTGTTCGAATCCCACCGTGGCCACTAAATCCATCATTTTTTCATCTCTTTTGTTCCAGATCTCGCGGCCAGAGATACTTCTTTACCTACGGAGCCCTTCCGAATTCAACAGCAACAGGTAGCCCAGCTGGTCCGTTCTTTGGTCCTTAATCCGGTGAGACCCAAGTTCAAATCACCAAGATGGTTGATTTACCCAACCTTTTCTGTATTTTTTCCGTCAGATCTGGCGCCTACTGGGACGTGGCCCATTTCTCTCCCGGTGTAGCCATCGCCCACGCGCAGCAGCCCGCTAACCATCGCCTCCTGCGGGCCAGAGCTGGTCCGGCCCTCTCCCTTCTCTGTTTTCTTGTTCTTTTATTTTTGTTTTGCAAAATCTTGCTAAAATCATATCTTCTAAACTATAACTCCAAATGCAAAGTGTTTTACATGAAAGTTGATCAGAAAAACATGAGGAACATGAATATGCCATCCATTCATCTGTTTGCATCTCGCATCATGTTGCGCGTTGATAGTTGTGCATGTTCACCTAACATATATGCGGAGTATTTCGGAGACCGACTAAGGTTTTCCCCGCTCTGTTTAATATTGAAGTACCGCACCCCTGCCATGATATGCCATGATAATCAACACTTAAATTTGCCGGTAGATAATGCAACTCCAACCTAACTTGTTTGTCCGGGTTCCGATCCCGCTTAATCCGAATAAGTGCATCGCATCATCTTGCTATGTCATGCATATCATCTTGATCATGCTGGATCTTCTTTATCCGTAGTAGTAAGACTTGCATACGTTGTTTGTCCAGCATTTGCTTCTTCCCGGATAGGATCGCGAAGTGGTGTGGTGAGATACGATGAGTTCTCCGGATGTTCCTCGGCAAGCTTTAACAGGCAATCATTTCCCCTATACTCCTGTCCCTGCAGGAGTCGCTCACCTATTTTATTTTGCCTTCTCCCTCATGCTATCCTTAAGTTGCGTTCTTGTCACGTGTCCTTTCCACTTGTTACCTTAAGCAGCCCATATTGCCACCATCACCTCCCATGGCTATTGTTTGGTTATCGAGTCTGCCTTGCGAGTCGTAGTGCATGCTAGTGTTGTTTTATCTCGTTACTGTTACTGCTATCTTATCGGGTTGTATGTTGGGAAGAATCATGGTTACTTTAGTTGTTGACATTTGCTTAGCGGAGGCATCGGTGGGTCAGCTGATCGTTTTATGATGGCTCACTTGTGTTTCCTTAATAACTTAGGACCCGAGTTCTTGTTATCTGTTCCGAGACTGAGCGCTCTAACCACACGTGGGTATGCTTACCGGGTCTCCCCTTGACCACTGCCGGAATCTACAGCTTTGTCCAGTGGTCACAATTAGTTTAAATGCTTTGTTTCTCTCGAGCGTGCAAGCTTGTTTCTTTGTGGTCAGATGATATGATATTACTTTTGGGGAAGCCATGTTGCCTTGTAACCCCGTTGTCTCTTGCACGTCCGTAGGTGCGGCACGTATTGTTAAGAGGTCATCCTCTAGTGGGCTACGATCCTCTTAGCCGTTCTCGCAACAGCTAGGTCCGCGTCAGAGTTCCGATCGGGCTCTGAAACGGGTTAACTTAGTTAGGTGGCTTCCTGGACATTGTTGTGGTTAAGGAGAGTGCGAGTCGTGATATCCACCTGTCGCAAGTGGGTTGAGCGTGTGTGTGGGCACATTTGGGCACCCCTGCAGGGTTACAATCTTATCGATAAGCCGCGTCCGCGGTTATGGACGACTTGGAGCTGTATGACTCGATCATAGACAACTTACACCTGTTGTTTCAGTACTAATAATTTGCATAGTAAGATAGAACAACTTAAATAATAACTGGTTAAAACTTGTCAACAGTGTGAGTGCCTTTGTAAGTACCTCTTTGCGAAGGGGGAAAGCATCGGCTGTGTCATGTTTGCACAGTATATAACTGTTAGTTGTGCGCTCTCTCACCTTCTCTGATTAGACGAATGTTGTAGAGTGTCTCTATAGGTTTTTAGTGCTTGCGCGCTGCGGCTTAACCCCACCATATTTCCTATGACGTTCCTCTTGCGTCCTCTAAGTCCCCTGCGTGCCTCAAGTACAAAGGACGACTGGTTGACGAATGCTTATACGTCTTGAAGTCTTGTTAAGTACGAACCCATACTTATTGCTGCTTCTACGGGATATAACCGGGCTGGTATGAAGATATGTCCGATGAAGACGACGTTAGCAAGGTTACCCTTCCGGCTTGGCCTGGGCAGGGTTATGGACGCCACTGGTTATCTTCAGGACTCTTAGTCCAATTTGTATCTTGTCCGTACTCGGACGTATTCGATCTTCTGTATGATTTCGATCTTTGTATTGTATATTTGTATCTTGACTCGTTGGAGTCGTTGTAATATATGTAGGGCTCTATTGTAAATCTGTTGTAATGTTACCGCTCGTGTTAATTCCTCTGGCATCACGTGTGTGATTCGTCGTGCACGTCGTGTTGGAGGGCGTCTCGGAATCGATATCGTGCGGATTTCGGCGGGATCGCTGGAATCCTCATGGTACCGGTTCTGGGGTGTCACAAGTTGGTATCAGAGCTCAGGTTTGACGGTACCGCACTAGCCCAGCCTGTAGGATAACCTTGCCAACGGTCGTTGAGTTTAGAGAGTCCAAACTATTTTCGAAAATTCGTTGGATAGTTCTGATTAGCTCTGATTTTTCTCCTTGTCTATATTCTTTCTGCTTACCTATGCGAGTTTTGAGTCTTCTCTCTTATCTGAGTTTTTCGAGTCTTAGGTTTCAACGTGGGTTGGACGATCTTTGCCTCTCATCTATATGTCCGATCTTCAGAGATCCCAACAGAAGCGCATCATCGCCAACGGAACAACGACTTTTGTTAGTGGTGTCGTCGATCTACGTGGAGCAAGAATTCTAGTTAGTGGTGTCGAGGAGATCGACACGTCGCCAGAAGATCCGATAGTTCGCCTCTCTTCCCCCGTACCTGGACGTGGAATCTCGGGGCGAGATTCCTTGTTTGTGGTGTCGTTTGTAACGACCCGGAAAAACCCTAAATATATTTTTCTTCACCGCTGCTTGTTTTTCCGTGTCGTTCCAAGTTCATCATGGCATAAGCATCATATCATCCATGTTTTTAACAAACAAAATTATTTTACAAACCCTAATTATCTTATTTTCCTTCTCATATGGTTTATATAATAACCTCCTCTTCTCTTTCTTTTAACAAAACCGAACCAACAAACCTATTTTATTTTTGGGTATAAAATATTTTGGCAATTCCCTCTCACTCTATCCATCTTGTATTCAAATTCAATTTTTATTTGAGCAAGTTCAAATCAAATGGCTAAAACCGTTTTGAAAAAGAAAAGAGAAAAGATTTTCGAAATAAAACCCAAACCCCTCCTCTAGGCCCCTCTCTCCCTCTGGCCCATCTCTCTTCCCCTCTCACCCCGCAGCCCAACACCACTGCCAGCCCAAGCCCACCTCACCTTCCTGGCCTGAGTACCTCTTCGCACACGATGGAGACGTTGGTTGTCCTCTTCTCCAAAAGCGAGCACGGAGAAGGCATGCTCCACCTCTGTGACCACCACACCATCCACCTCCAACCACTCCTTCCTCCCTTTTAATCCCCACACCAGCACGGCAGCAAACCCTAGCCGCTTCCCTTCTTCCTCCTTCCAGCCGCGACCCTCTTACTCCCTATCTTCTTCACGTTTTTCTCACCACCACCGAAGCTACCCTACACCACACAGTAACCACCATGGCGCCGTCACGTCAGGCCGCCCCTCGCCAAGCCGAGGGCACCGGAAGAACCGCATCGCCGTCCTCTCCATCTCCGTCCAAGGAATCGAACCGGAGCTCTTCCAATCGCCGGCGAATTCGCCGATTCCGTCTCCAACTCCGGCGAGCAAATCTCCAACTCCGGAGCTCTTCCAAGTCTTCACCGAGCTCCATCTCGTTCCCTTCAAAACATTGCGTAGCCCGGCATCTCCAACAACTTAACTGCAGCGCAGTGGTTTGTTCTCCTCTGCTTCATCCAAAAATCTTGTGTTTGAATCCCACCGTGGCCACTAAATCCATCATTTTTTCATCTCTTTTGTTCCAGATCTCGCGGCCGGAGATACTTCTTTACCTACGGAGCCCTTCCAAATTCAACAGCAACAGGTAGCCCAGCTGGTCCGTTCTTTGGTCCTTGATCCGGTGAGACCCAAGTTCAAATCACCAAGATGGTTGATTTACCCAACCTTTTCTGTATTTTTTCCGTCAGATCTGGCGCCTACTGGGAATTAGACGACGCTGAGGTTCAACAACAGGCTTCGCATCATCTTCCATATTAATGGCGTGTTGGCAAATAGAGGGAGAAATCCCCTTCAAGTCATCAAGAGTGTAGCCAATAGCACCTCGGTGTTTCTTCGATATTTCCAATAACCTTTCTTCTTCAAACTCGAAAGCTTAGAACTAACAATAATAGGATATATTTTCTTATCATCAATATGAGCATATTTAAGATTATCGGGCAATGGTTTTAAATCAAAGACAGGATCTTCCTTTGGTGGTGGTGTTGTACCCAGATCTTCCACCGGTAAATCATGCTTAAGAATAGGTTGACGAAGGAAAATTTCATCAAGCTCATCTCTTTATTCCCTAAAAACTTCACTCTCACTATTCTCCAAATGTTGCTGCAAAGGATTACTAGGAGCAAGAGCAATAGATGCACACTGTTCAACTTTAAAATCACTATTAGGAGAATCAATTTTATAAGGAGTTTTGGTAAATTTAGAGAAGTTTAACTCATAAGATTCACCAGCAAATTTAGTCAAAATTTTCTCGAACAATACCAATTGGAGAGATAGTTTCTCTATTAGCCAGCCGAATAACCACATCAATATCTTCAAGTTCACAAGAACCAATTGCGTGCATAATCTCCGTGTAAAGCTCATAAGGAATAGCACTAATACTTGCACCAATATCACATAAACCATAATAACAATGATCACCAATTCTAACGAGATAGCATAGGAACACTAGCTTGCTTGGACTTATTAGGATGTGAAACAATATTAGAGGCATCTTCACGAGAAAATAATATGACCATCCTCCACATTTTCAGTCACAAGATCTTTAACAATTGCAACGAGCAGGTTCAACTTTTATTTGTTCTTCGGGTTCTATAGGTTTCTTTTCACTTTTATGAACCGCACTATTTATAACAGATTACTCCTTCATTTTAGCGAGGAAAGGAGTTTTTTCAATATAAGCTTCAGGAATAACATGATCAACAGTTTCAACTACAACACATTTATTTATAGATGAATCAATTTTATATTTATACGGTTCATGATACTTATCAAAGTTCTTCTTAGGCAATTCATAATGAGAAGCAAAAGCTTTATAAAGATTTGCAGCAACTTGAGAATCAAGACCATAAGTAGCACTCATATTACGAAATTTATCGGTATCCATAAAAGCTTCAATGCATTTATAATCATAATTTATACACGATTCTCTATCCTTGTCGTTCTCCCATCCTTCGGTATTTTCTTGGATCCGATTAAGAAGGTCCCTTTTAAACTCTTCCTTGTTGCGTGTAAATGATCCAGAACAAGAAGTATCCAGACAAGGTCTTGTCTTGAAAAGAAAGTCTTGCATAGAAATTATCAATAATAATATTACCGGGAAGCTCATGAATGGGGCATTTGAGCATTAAAGACTTCAATCTCCCCCACGCTTGGGCAATACTCTCTCCTTCATGAGGCCAAAAATTATATATGCGATTCCGATCTTTGTGAATCTCACTTGGAGGATAGAACTTAGAATAAAACGGGGGCACAATATCATTCCATTCAAGAGAATCCCCATTATCCAGTAATTTATACCAATGCGCCGCTTTACCAGACAGCGATATAGAGAACAGTTTCTTCCTCACTTCATCCATAGCAATACCTGCACACTTGAATAAACCGCATAATTCATGTAAGAACAGTAAATGATCTCCAGGGTGGACAGTTCCATCCC
>NC_061514.1:213999685-214061198 GCF_022539505.1 Lolium rigidum
CGGAGGACTCTTCACCGCCATGGTCGCCTCCGGAGTGATGAGTGAGTAGTTCACCCCTGGACTATGGGTCCATAGCGGTAGCTAGATGGTTGTCTTCTCCTCATGTGCTTCATTGTCGGATCTTGTGAGCTGCCTAACATGATCAAGATCATCTATCGTAATTCTATATGTTGTGTTTGTCGGGATCCGATGGATAGAGAATACTATGTTATGTTGATTATCAATCTATTACCTATGTGTTGTTTATGATCTTGCATGCTCTCCGTTATTAGTAGAGGCTCGCGGCCAAGTTTTTACTCTTAACTCCAAGAGGGAGTATTTATGCTCGATAGTGGGTTCATGCCTCCATTAAATCTGGGACAGTGACGAGAAAGTTCTAAGGTTGTGGATGTGTTGTTGCCACTAGGGATAAAACATTGATGCTATGTCCAGAGGATGTAGTTATTGATTACATTACGCACCATACTTAATGCAATTGTCATGTTGTTTTGCAACTTAATATTGGAAGGGGTTCGGATGATAACCTGAAGGTGGACTTTTTAGGCATAGATGCATGCTTGGATAGCGGTCTATGTACTTTGTCGTAATGCCCAATTAAATCTCACAATACTCATCATATCATGTATGTGCATTGTCATGCCCTCTCTATTTGTCAATTGCCCGACTGTAATTTGTTCACCCAACATACTATTTATCTTATTCGGTGCCATTGCTCTCATATTACTATTACTGTCTCTTGTATTAATTCATTACTCTTGTTCTCATATCACTGCTACTTTCACATCACCCCTGTTGCTAGTGCTTTTCCAGGTGCAGCTGAATTGACAAGTCAGTTGTTAAGGCTTATAAGTATTCTTTACCTCCCCTTGTGTCGAATCAATAAATTTGGGTTTTACTTCCCTCGAAGACTGTTGCGATCCCCTATACTTGTGGGTCATCAATTGCCTTTCGCAGTTCATCTCCGGCATACAAGCAATTGACCTCGTCTCCGTCCACGATTGTAGTCGCCGACCACCTCATCGGAGCCAGGGTACGAATACGCAACCGAAGCTCTTTAAATCGCATCAAATGGCCAATCATAGCTCCATTTCCACACTTGGCCGGAGCTGCGCCGCCGCGGACATTATCTCCGGCGATGCTCCGGTGCGTTTCTCGAGAGGCCAACACCACCACAAGGTTTGCCTTGTCGAGTGGGTTCGTTAGAGCCTAGACGCGCATCTGGGGAGGCCGTAAATCGGCGGCGCCGTCCCCAGATGACCACCGGCGTTTAAACGTCGGCGTGGTCAACTCGTCTGGTCAACCTTGACCAGTCGCCGCTGGCGTGGCAACCTACATGGCCCTGACCCCACGGGTCAGTGACTAGGGTTAGGTTCTGCCACGGTAACAAAATCGTTATTCATTTAAAATTATTCCAGAAAATTGTTGCAACTTCAAATAAATTTAGAAAATCCAATTTAAGTCAGAAAAATATAAATGAGATATTAAAATTCTTAGAAAAGAAAACTCTATCCAATAAAAATATAAAATGAATTTTTTATTTTTAATAAAAATTCAATTATTTAATACTTGTTATTTAAGCCTTTAATTTTAATTCTAAATTCAATTAAAATTCAATAATTAAGAGAATTATCCAAATTAAATAAAAACCATTAAATAAATAAAGAAAACATTAAAAATAATTTTCTTTATTTGTTATTTTGTTAAATCATTATTAGAGAGATTTAAAACCCTAGATAATAATTGTCTTAATTATTAATTGTTCTAAAATAAATATATAAAAAAATGCCAAATCCAATATTATTGTTATTTCAAAATTATTAATAGCTTCAACTTTAAAAATGAAGTTATTAATCATAGAACTGTATGGTAAATAGAAAACCCTAATTCCTTAATGGATGGTATTACAACATTACCATTGCATGTGAAACCCTAAAACCCTAATACCATTAGAAACCCTAGCTCCCTTAACTCATAGGAACCCTAATTTGTTTCTAACCTAAACCCTAGGTTAGGAGATATGATCGTGATATTTTCCTTTTGATCCATAGAACCATAATTGGCAATTAAATACTTTACATGTCCACATAAAATGTAGGAACCCTATTATCCATAATTCAGTATCCCATGTGTTCACCTCATCAAACCTAGATGATCAAACATGAACACCTAAGTCTAAACCCTAGTTCCTATCATCAAAAATATCAACCTTACTCATACCTATATGGAATCACACCATTGTGATGAACTCCAAAAGCAACCATGCTAATATTGACATCACATCCCATACACACTAAACCTATTAGTGTGAGATAATTATTGAACATCCTATTTAGGAACCAACCAATCTTCACTTAGGAAATTCAATAGCAAACCTAAACAACCCCAACCTAATTATTATACTTCTTATTATTTTAGAAGTATGTTCTTCAAAAGTTATTCTTTTGAAGAAAATAGAGTGTAACCTCAACCCTAATTGATATACTTTGTATTACTTAAGAAGTATGTTCTTCAAAAGTTATTCTTTTGAAGAAAATAAGGAATTCTCATCAACCCTGCTTATAAAGACCTACTATAAACCCTAGCTAGCAATCACCAGCAAGATGAACCCACCATGGTAGCAACCATGCATAAATAATTGCTTAAGTAAAACCAATCAGGACTAATTGTTGATGAATCCAACCATGTTGTGATACATCTACTACTTACTCCAAAAGTAGTGGAAACCATAATGAACCCTAGAACTCCACAACCCTAATTATCATACTTGTTCTTTATTAAAGAACATGTTCTTCAAAAGTTATTCTTTTGAAGTATATGATAATTAATAATTAACCATGCCATGTAATGTTAAACCAACCACTATTCATTACATGTTAAGATTATACCAAGTGTTATAATTGTGTGCTATTAATATTATTGTTATTATATATTGCAGCACCTGCTTATGAGAACAACCAACCAATTCTGAATAAGAACCTTGTTTGTGAATCACTCAAAAAGTGCAACACACCCTAAAATAATCATTACAACTCACTGATCCTAAATCATCGGGGTTAGGTCACGCTTAGAGCGATTGCATCTCATACTTATGCATTATTGCATCCTTGCCAATCTTTTAAACATCGTCCTTACCGGACGATGATGCTATTTCAGAATTTGGAGTTATTGCGTATCGAAGACCTTGCCTGCATAATCTTGCAGTCAAGAAAGGCAAGTTCATCACTTGCTCATGTCATTTGAGTACTTTTACCAAATTACTTGCAAAGTACTATGGTTATCACGATTGCATAAAAACCAAAACCACTATTTTCTTAACTATGAATATGACTATGTGGTGGGCAATGGAACCATGGATTGTGTTGATATGGTGGAGGTTCCATTGCAAGGGTTTATATCCATCTAGGATTAAACAACAAATGTCGTCCAGTGATTCTTGTGCCGCAATACCCGTGTTAACCATAAGATCTGGAGTGGGACGGAATAGTCAATCGTATTTCCACCTCTTGTACATCAACGGATGCGCTTGCCATAGACACTTGTTTCCTGAGGGGCAAGAGGTGGGCTGGGGAAGCCTAAAGTCCCCACGGTAATGCGGTCTATGATGGATTGTAAGGTGTCCGGAATGGTCTATCTATGGTTGATAGGGCATGGCATATAAAAATTGTTCGGAACGGTCTACCTTAATTGGTATAGGGGAGAACAAATGCCTGGGTCGGTCTCACCATAGATATAGGGGAAGACAATCTTACAAAAGGGTGGGTGTGCGAGGTGGCGGAGGAATATGATTGGCTATGACCTTATACCGGGCCTCACACCAAAGGAAGTGTGGACGAGCACGCGGCTCGGTTGGCACCAAGGTTAAGATCTCTTATGGGTAAAGCAACACACCTCTGCAGAGTGTAATGAATCGTGACCTGTCACTCCCTGTTCCGGGATATGGAACTGCGAACGCTGCCGGAAAGGAGCTCCATGAAGTTCTAGTAAACCGGTGAAGGCTGACGGACATAGTTCTTCTGAATAAAAGCAACCTTTTGAAGAAATAGTTATGAAAACCTGCATTGGTATTAGACTTTCTGGTCTAATGCTGTAGCATTAAACACCTCTTTCCTATAATGAACTTGTTGAGTACGCTCGTACTCATCCCACTCTTAAATCCCCTGCTTAGATATAGAGGCACCGAAGGAGGATCTACAGTGCAACACGAAGACCGAGGAGTCAACAACTACTTCAAGGGACAGGAACCTGTCAGAGGAGGCAGATACCACATCCAACAAGGAGAAACCTAGAATAGCAATAGAAAGGAACCAGCTTCCTAAACTTAGCTCCTATTTAGCTAGAATCTATTCTTAGCCTCTGTAGTTAGTGAAATACTCTACAAATAGAGTTAGTGATAAGACTAGACTACGAGTCGTTCTTCTGGAGTTATCTGCAGTTTTACCTCAATGTAAAGTAGGAGGCTGTGCTGATCTTATGTAATAGAGTCAATGTTGTAATTCTATAGACATACCTTGGACCCGCATATGTTTCTGTTGTACCACTCTGAGCGATATAATACTAGTGGAACGGTGTTTCATTGGTGTTATATCAGACTTGCATACTACACCATGCAGTGGTATGCCGGGTCACCACAGTGTATGAGGTTTCAGAAGCACGCTTCCTTATTTAAACATGTTTAAAACATGAAAATGAAAAGGTAAGCCTGCATCCTTCTTAGTCACTCCAAAATGAAGCTTTTGGGAAGGTTTTTGAAATTTCCATGTTTGAAACCCAAAACCACTTCTCTTCATGCTTTACTTCATAAGACAGAGTTTAGGGTTAGGGGTAGATATACATGATTTGTCTAGTTTGAATATGTCTAGACCTTGTTTTATCAACTTGAATTCTTACTATATGACATAAAAAACTATGTGGTTTGGTTTGATAGTTCATAGTTCATAATTCATAGTTGATCATACATACGGATCATACATACAGAATTGCGCGATCCTTATCGCAACTTCTAACCTATCTAGTCGTCGAGGAAGATGATGGTCGCGTTCTCCTCCGCCTCCCGCGCCTCCTTATCTTTCACGGCGGCGATGGCCGCCGCCTTGTCTTCTTCCTCCGCCCTCTTCTTGTCGGCATCGTCCTTGAGGGACGCGGCCAGCGCCTTCAAGAAGAAGGGGTCTTCCCCTTCCTCCGCCTCATCCGCCCTCTTCTTGTCGGCATCGTCCTTGAGGGACGCGGCCAGCGCCTTCAAGAAGAGGGGGTCTTCCCCTTCCTCCGCCTCCTCCGCCTCCTCGCCGGCTGGCGGCGCGAATCCGCCGCTGGTGCTCGCCTCCCACGCCGCCTTCGACCGGCAGTTCCTCTCCCAGTCGGCGCGCCATTTGTTGAAGACGGGGCCGCTCATCGGTTTGAGCGGCGGATCCACCTTGTACCAGAGCCCGCCCGGGGCGAACTCACGGAGTGACGACGGCATGTACAGGGAGCCGCCGTACCTGCACGCCGCGCGCCGACTCCCGGCGGCAGACTGCTTGCACTGGAGCCGCCATGCCTCCTCGAGCGTGTCCGTCGCGCGGGATCGCTTCGATCCGCTCGTGGGCGATGCGGAACTGGTATGGCGTAAATACATGGCGAGCGGCGTTAGTACATCGAAGAATCACCACCCTGCAATCAAGGCCAAGCACACAGCATATGGCCTCTTCCTTACGTCTTGCCTGGTTTGTTGCCGGTCAACGCCCCTGCTGCTGGCCCTGATGCTCCTGGTCCTGTTTAAAGTTCATATGCGTAATCTTATTCCCCTTGGAAGTTCAGCATTAAACTCTACTATAGTACAACTGTCGTGGTCTTGTGATGTACAGTAGTAGTACTCTTTTGATGCATTTGTGATGTAGTAGTACTGTACTTTTTTTTGAACTGATATAGTACTATCTAAGAAAAGTACTCCCTCCGATTCACATTCTTTTTAGCACCAAGAAATATGGATCGGAGCGAGGAGTAAATTAAACATGGCATCTCGTGCATGAAGCTTGACAGATTGATCGGGTTGGCTAGAACGGCTATACAATGCTGCTCATTAGGCAAATGCATGCCATGTACGATAGTATACATCCACTAAAGAAGTCTATACTGACATAAAAAAGACTACATTGGGGATGAGAGTCAATTGGGGCATCTACAATACACAAAATCTTGCTCGTAGTTGATTTTGGCTAAGAGGGTTTTATTACTCACATTACACGTGCCACTTTCCTTGTCTGCAAAACAAGTTCCAATAAAGGAAGAGGAAAGAAGAGGACATTGTGGGCGAGATTGAACACTTTTTTATGTGTTAAGCTGATGCCTCGTTTAGCTGAGGATTTCGGCTTAGGCCTAACAGCTCAACACACACACAAATAAATCTCCTCGCGCGTACCAGTGTCAGCAATTTTCTTATCATCATACTTTGCGAGATTTAGCGGATGCGCCAAATTCAGAGATAGAATGAAGCTTTTGGGGTGTTCTTGAAATTTCCATGTTTGAAACCCAAAACGACTTCTCTTCATGCTAGACTTCATAAAATCAACATGGGGTAGATACATGATTTGTCTGGTTTGGATATATCTCGACATTGTTTATCAACTTGAATGCTTACGATATGACATAAGAAGACTATGTGCTTTTGTTTTTCATTTTTCTGATTTTTTTTTTAATTTTGTGCCCATATTTGTATCTTGGACAAATCCTAGGTTTGACAATGATTTAAACAAGTTTAAAATATGAAAATGAAAAGGTAAGCATGGATCCTTCTTAGTCACTCTAAAATGAAGCTTTTGGGAGGTTTTTGATATTTCCATGTTTGAAACCCAGAACCACTTCTCTTCATGCTTGACTTCATAAGATATAGTTTAGGGGTTAGGGGGTAGATACATGATTTGTTTGGTTTGACTATGTCTAGACCTTGTTTATACGCTTGAATGCTTACTATATGACATAAGAAGACTACGTACTTTGGTTTTTCATTTTTTTCATTTTTTAAATTTTATGCCCATTTGAATCTTGGTCAAGTAATAGCTATGACCAAGATGTAAACAAGTTTAAAACATGAAAATGAAAAGGTAAGCATGGATCCTTCTTAGACACTCTAAAATGAATATTTTGGGAGGTTCTTGAAATTTCCAAGTTTGAAACCCAAAACCACTTCTCTTCATGCTTGACTACATAAGACAGAGTTTAGGGTTAGGGGTATATACATGATTTTTCTTGTTTGAATATATCTAGACCTTGTTTATCAACTTTAATGCTTACTATATGACATAAGAAAACTATGTGCTTTGGTTTTTAATTTTTCTGATTTTTTTTTAAATTTTGATGCACATTTGAATCTTTGTCAAATCCTAGGTTTGACCAAGATTTAAACAAGTATAAAACATGAAAATGAAAAGGGGAAGCATGTATCCTTCTTAGTCACTCTATAATGAAGTTTTTGGGATGTTCTTGAAATTTTCATGTTTGAAACCCAAAACCACTAATCTTCAATGCTTGACTTCATAAGATAGAGTTTAGGGGCTAGGGGTAGATACATGATTTGCCTAGGTTTGAATATGTCCAAACCTTGTTTATCAACTTGAATGCTTACTATATGACATAAGAAGACTATATGCGTTTGTTTTTCATTTTTCTGATTTTTTTTCTGAATTCTAAGCCCATTTGAATCTTTTGGTCAAATCCTAGGTTTAATTTGACACAGATTTAAACAAGTTTAAAATATGAAAATGAAAAGGTGGTAAGCATGGATCCTTCTTATATATTAGTCACTCTAAAATGAAGCTTTTGGGAGGTTTTTGAAATTTCCATGTTTGAAACCCAAAACCACTTCTCTTCATGCTTTTGACTTCATAAGATAGAGTTTAGGGGTTAGGGGTATAGATACATGATTTGTCTTGTTTGAATATGTGTCTAGACCTTGTTTATCAACTTTAATGCTTACTATATGACATAAGAAAACTATGTGCTTTAATTTGGTTTTTAATTTTTCTATTTTCTTTATTTTTGATGCACATTTTGAATCTTGGTCAAATCCTAGGTTTGACCAAGATTTAAACAAGTATAAAACATGAAAATGAAAAGGGAAGCATGTATCCTTGTTTAGACCTTGTTTATCAACTTGAATGCTTACTATATATATGACATAAGAATACTATGTGCTTTGGTATTCATTTTTTTACCAAGATTTGAACATGTTTCAAACATGAAAATAAAAGGTAAGCATGGATCCTTCTTCGTCACTCTAAAATGAAGCTTTTGGGAGGTTTTTGAAATTTCCATGTTTGAAACCCAAAACCACTTCTCTTCATGCTTGACTTCGTAATATAGAGTTTAGGGTTAGGGGTAGATACGCGTACATGATTTTTTAAGTATTTTTATGCCCATTTGAATCTTGGTAAAATCCTAGGTTTGACCGAGATTTGAACAAGTTTAAAACATGAAAATAAAAGGTAAGCCCGCCAGACTGGATCCTTCTTAGTCACTCTATAATGAAGCTTTTGGGGGGTTGTTGAAAATGTAAGCATGTATCCTTTCTTAGTACGTCACACCACAATGAAGCTTTTGGGAGGGTTTTTGAAATGTCCATATGTTTGAAACCCAAAACGACTTCTCCTTCGTGCTTGACTTCATAATTAAGACAAAGTTTAGGGTTAGGGGTAGATAGATGATTTTTCTGGTTTGAATATGTCTAGACTTTGTTTATCAACTTGAGTGCTTACTATATATATGACATATATAAGAAGGCTATGTGCTTTGGTTTTTCATATTTTTTTTGAATTTTTATGCCCATTTGAATCTTGGTCAAATCCTAGGTACGTACGATTTGACCAAGATTTGAACAAGTTTAAAATATGAAAATAAAATGTAAGCCCGGTCTGGATCCTTCTTAGTCACTCTAAAATGAAGCTTTTGGGAGGTTTTTGAAATTTCCATGTTTGAAACCCAAAACCACTTCTCTTCATGCTTGGCTTCATAAGATAGAGTTTAGGGTTAGGGGTAGATACGTACATGATTTTTCTAAGTATTTTTACGCCCATTTGAATCTTGGTCAAATCCTAAGTTTGACCAAGTTTGAGCAAGTTTGAAACATGAAAATGAAAAGGGTAAGCTTGGATCCTTCTTAGTCACTCTAAAATGAAGCTTTTGGGAGGTTTTTGAAATTTCAATGTTTGAAACCCAAAACCACTTCTCTCATGCTTGACTTTACAAGACAGAGTTTATGGTTAGGGGTAGATACATGATTTGTCTGGTTTAAATATGTCTAGACCTTGTTTATCAACTTGAATGCCTTACTATATGACATAAGAAGACCATGCGCTTTGTTTTTTCATTTTTTTAATTTTTATCCCCATTCGAATATCTTGGTCAAATCCTAGCTAGGTTTGATCGACCAAGATTTAAACAAGTTTAACACATGAAAATGAAAAGGTAAGCTTGTATCCTTCTTAGTCACTCCAAAATGAAGCTTTGGGGGGGGGGTTCTTGAAATGTCCATGTTTGAAACCCAAATGTCATATAGTAAGCATTCAAGCTGATAATGTCATGTAAATGAGTTAACTTGGCTTTCCTACCCTTGAACCCATAGGAAACTTTGTACTAATACAGTATAATGATCACCCGAGTTATTACACCAACAGGTCTGTCACTTACGTGTGGTTCCCATGTGTGAGGTCCCACACTTCAGTGAGCACAAGTCATGTGCGGTCGGTAGGCAAACTCCCATCTTCTTTGTCAAGAGAAGACGCATCAAAACTCCCCCTCTCTCTCTCTCTCCAGTTATCCACCTCCGCTGGCTGCCGGTTTTGGCATTGCGTTTCTAGCTCAGCTCGGTGGCCATGGTGTGCACGCACTGTAGCCATGGCGATTTGGTCGCGCTAAGTGGTTCGTCCCCGGCTGCGACGAGGATCAATCTGGGCGGTGGCTGTTAAGGACCCAATCGCATTTCTTGCTTTCAGCGTGGGGTCTTCCATGTAAAAGTTAAGGATTTAGATGAAATTTCCTGTTTACTCTGTGTCTTGTTGTAAACTGTGTTCTGGTGCGTATTGGAAGTCTGAGTCCTTGAGGATCCTTCGGTTGTCCCTCTCTCTCTCAAAAAAGGAAAAAAACATCTCTCTCATTATCGGGCTCGCTCGCTCGCTCGCACCTCCCGCGCACTGACAAACCCTGAAAAAGGTCAGACACCACAAATAAGAGGGCCCCACTCACTTCTCTCCCTTCGTCTCCTTCCGTGTGATCCCTCTTCCTCCGAGTTTCACTGGACGGGCAAACACATGTGCTGCCTACAAATATTCGACCCCTTTGCATGGATAATCATGTCGACCATTTTTACCTGGTTTTGAAATCAATAAAATGAAAATGAAGAAAACCTCAAAAATGAAACACTTCCGCATTGAGTGCTTATAGGTGTACTAGTTGACAGGGAAAATAAGAAACCTGTGATAGGGTAGTAAAAAACAAAATGTCTTCACAAAACGGACTATCGTGTATGAAGATTCATGGGTTTCAAGCCAACAAATGGCATAGTTATGGCCATATTTGTGGCATAGTTTGTTATAATGTGCCCAAATTGGGCATGGTGGTGCATCTTGCCATTCCCAACAATGTTGCTGACTAGACTTTTCAACTTTTCGGTATATAAAAACTCGTTTTTCATTTTCTAGATGACAAAATAGGTTTATTTTGTGAATGGGGTACATAAGATACGGCTCAAAATGGCGCCTCTACATTTTTAAGATAAATTAGCCACATATTAGTGAAAATTCCCAACTCTTTACGTTTTTAGTGCTTTCTAGCTAGTTTCACACATTTAAATGACATTATGCTGATTTATTGAAAGTAATTCCAATTTGAAATGTAGGTGTGTTATAACTTCGTCCTATAAATCCCCAAAAATCATTTTTAGATACATATTAATTACTATATGTCTAGACCGGCCATGTTCATCAAGTTCAATGTTGCTTACTATATATGACATAAGAAGGCTATGTGCTTTGGTTTTTGTTTTTTTGTTTTATTTTTTCTGAATTTTTATGCCCATTTGAGTCTTGGTCAAATCCTCGGTTTGACCAAGATTTAAACAAGTTTAAACATGAAAATGAAAAGGTAAGCCTGGATCCTTTTTAGTCACTCTAAAATGAAGCTTTGGGGGGGGGGGGGTTCTTGAAATTTCCATGTTTGAAACCCAAAACCATTTCTCTTCATGCTTGACTTCATAAGATCGACAAAGCTAGTTTAGGGTTTTAGGGGGTAGATACATGATTTGTCGGGTTTGAATATGTCTAGACATGCTTGTTTATCAACTTGAATGCTTACTATATGACATAAGAAGACTATATGTGCGTTGGTTTTTAATTTTTTAATTTTTTCTGAATGTTTATGCCCATTTGAATCTTGTTCAAATCCTATGTTTGACCAAGATTTAAACAAGCATAAATCCTGAAAATGAAAAGGTAAGCTTGGATCCTTCTTACTCGATCAATCTAAAATTAAGCTTTTGGGAAGTTTTTGAAATTTCCATGTTTGAAACCCAAAACCACTTCTCTTCATATGCTTGACTTCATAAGACATAGTCAAGGGTTAGGGGGTAGATACATGCTTTTCTGTTTTGAATATGTCTAGACCTTGTTCATCAACTTGAATAATGCTTACTATATATATATGACATATAAGAAGCTAGGCTATGTGCTTTGGTTTTCATTTTTTTGATTTTTTCTGAATGTTTATGCCCATTTGAATCTTGGTCAAATACTAGATTTGACCAAGATTTAAGCAAGTTTAAAACACATGAAAATGAAAAGGCAAGCATGGATCCTTCTTAGTCATTCTAAAATGAAGCTTTTGGGGGGTTCTTGAAATCTCAATGTTTGAAACCCAAAACCACTTCTCTTCATGCATGGTTGACTTCATAAGACAGAGTTTAGGGTTAGGGGTAGATACATGATTTGTCGGTTTTGAATATGTCTACACATGCTTGTTTATCAACTTGAATGCTTACTATATGACTGTTGCGGTCAGAAACCCACCGGCGAGCAGCGACGGGCAACACAGTAGAGCCGGGAGGCTCCCAGGACTGCGGCTGGCCCTGGTCCCTCGAGCGACGGCCCGCAAAGCCTCGGCACGCACGTCCGATGCCGGTGCAGGGCGTGCCACCCGACCTATACCCGGTCGTGAAGGTGATGGATTTGCTTCGCTTAGTTTCCTGCATGGCATACACGTAAACATTAAATACGAGCCTCGATCGGCTCTCAGGTTGTCCTGTGAATCGGCTCAAGGAGCCGATCCACCCTTGATTCGTACGAGGTGTACGATCACATGGTGGTCCTGCTTGATCAAAATAAAGCTAAAACGACCTACGATGATTTAGGGTTTTCACCACATAATCGGAACATCCTATGCGTGATTGAGCCTGGCAGCCACGCACGGTGATCGTAAACCGACCCTAGACAAGGCCTAAAAACCAACATGAAGTTGATCCCCGGAACATCTTGTCTAGGGCTAGCAAACTACACCCTACGTGCCACCGGATCCTTCAACCCGTTTGTAAGGCCTAACTATGCGGATATTAAACTAATCCTTGAAGAACAAGGAGCAATCATAACGGATCGGATCTACTAAATAATGATCAAGCGAGGTGCCGCCCTTACACCTAAGATAGGTGTAAGGGCGGCTAGACGTCTAAGGGTTGCACAGACGAAAGCATATGATACTATGAAGCAATGCAAACCCTAACACGTCTATAATAACTACGTTGCTCGCCATCAACAAGGCTTCAGCACGAGCAACGCATGCACAGCGAATAAACGTGTACTGCCTAGATCGCAAGATGCGATCTAGGCAGCATGATGCTTACCCGAAGAAACCCCGGAAACAAGGGAGTTGGCGATGCGCCTAGATTGGTTTGTGGTGAACGTGATTGTTGTTTATTTCGGAAACCATAGATACATATTTATAGTCCGTAGACTTTCTAACGTGGGAATAATCCCAACCGTGCACGAGCCAAATTCTATCTAACCGACACGTATCCTACTATATTTACAGATACACGGGCAAACTAGCCCAAACTTTGTATACAAGGCCGATTCATGTATCTCTTCCATATATATTCTTCAAGCCCATCTTAATCGCGGCCCACCTCTCGATCCGGTCAAATTCTCGGTGATAACACATGCCCCCTCGGTTTTGGAAATGACAATTCCAAAATCACTCTGCTTTTTCTTCGTCGGGTCATGTCGTGGCAGAGCAGAACCGTCGCATTATCCTTCATCATGATGCCTTGCCTTCACAACTTCTTTGCAAGATTTGATAGCTTTAACATCACTTCCTCGGAAACCGTAATGGCATTAAATCTCCACCATACCCCCCTTATTTAACTGTGCCGAACGGTTCGCCACTTCATCCCCTTGCTCTGTTCTGGCCATCGGCACCCAAAAACCCTCTTTCCCTGTAGCAATGTCTTCTTCTTCCTCCATCTCATCAGGCCTCTCTTTCCAATCTTCTTCCTCAAGCGTGCAGGAGTGGAACTTTGACCACGCGTCAGATGGCCCACCCGAGGCATTCGTCGGGTCAGATGGTGACTTGCCTCTGACCGATGGGGAGGACGACCTCCAGGTCCTCATCGAAGGGGAGCTGAAGAGCGAGAGCGAAGAAGACCTCCACTCCTGGGCGAACTCCACCTCCTCCGACGAGGAGGAGGAAGAAGAAGAAGCGGAGGAAAAGGAGGAAGAGGAGGAGGACGATTCCTCCTCCTCCGCTGGGTATCCGCCGGCGAAGCGCTTCCGTGCTTGGGCGGACAGCGAGGACGATGATGATGACGAGGAAGAAGAGGCTTCGGCCGAGGGCTGGGGCAGCAGCGACGAGGAACTCTCCGGAAGCAGCGCCGACGGCAGCCTACGATGCCGACGACGAGGCCAGCGAGGATTAGTAATGTAGGATTAGTAGTTCCTGAGCAATCGGCTCTTCTTTTGTTCTTCCTTTCTTGAGCAATCGGCTCTTCATTGTAAAAAAACCCCTCTTATTAATGAAGAAAACATTTCTCAGCTGATTCTGTCCCTTTTCCAATTTTGCCGATTGTTAGACACATTAAGAGCCGATGGTAGCGCATCGGCCCTTGCCATAAAACGCGAGCAAGGCCAACTCTATTGTCGATTCAAATGGTAACCCGCGACTTACCCGAAAGAGCAAAACTCAGATCCCCAAATCGCCGCTTGAACAGATCCAACCCACGGCCATATGAACCTCAGATGTCAATCGCGCAGGTTCGCAACTGCAACGGACCCAAGGGCAACATCATCCAATGCCCACGCTATGGTCTCCGGCCTGAAGGTGATCCTTAACCGCTCCTTGCCGTCCGAACATAGCGCCTTGCTCTATCTTTTTGCAGCAACAGAAACGGCCCTGACCCTGTAGATGATGACGGCTTCCCTTTCAGATTCCTTTCAGCAGCTCTGGTGGTCTTCTTCTGCAACAACTCACCGCTTTTGAAGAAGGTTATGATGCAGGGCCAGCCGATGACACTCCAATCGGCTCCAAAAACAAAGTGTCTACCGCATCAGCCGCCCCCGAGCCTCGCTAAGGCGAGAACAAGCGGCGAGGACACACGGCTCGTCGAAGGGCCTCGAACTCAGGCAATTCTGAGACAGCCACCACGCAGAGCCAGCCAGACTTGCCACCATCGGCTTCCAAGAAAAGGTCAGCCCCTGAACCTGCCGTTTCCCAAACTCCCACCAAAAAAGGGCAGGGCAGCTCCATCCTCTCCTCGGCTCATGTTGCATGCTGACCCCTTGTCGTTCTTATCGGCTAACCTCTTCCTCTGCAAACTGATGACACCTCCAGTCGGGATGTCGAGGAGGTACCCATGCCATCCGCCACTCTGGCCTTAGCAACTTCTATGAGTGCAGTTGAGAAGGTGGCCAACTTGGCCAAACCGACAGCAGAAACACCAGAGCCGATCACCTCTTCTTCCGTTGAAAGCCGATATTGCAGATAAAATGCCAACGGCTTGATGAGCAAAAGGCTGCCTTGTACTCCCAAACTGACACCTCTAACAAAGACTCGCTGAACTCGGCGACCTTGCGCAAAGGGTTGGAGGTCCCTCGAGGAAGCAGGCTTCGGACTCGAAGACCGACTTGGTCGAAATCCGCGTCTTGAACACGCAGCTGGTAGATCCCGTGTAATTTGTACTAGAGTCGGTGGCCGTGCATCGGCTTTGTTTCTTAGCTCTAAAGTCGATGTCCGTGCATCGGCCGTACATCATGAGAATTTTTTTTTATCGGCCGATTTTTCTGTCGGCCCCCAGTATTTCACTGCACATGTATCGCACATGTTCATCTGATTAGGTGCCCCCCGAGCCGAATCTGCCAGGTAACTGCGGATATCGGCTCTGTAGTTAGCCAAGTCACTATATTTGAACGTCGGCTCCTTTAGGACCAATGTTGACTTCTTCCAGCTCATCAGCCGACGTAAACCCGTTGCCCGTTAGATCGACGTTGAACACAGGCAGAACTTATGGTGAGGATAATTTTGGCCGATTGCTGGAATCGGCCTCCATGTTGATTGAATCGCTAACTGAAGGTTTTGCAACGTTTGTCCATAGACCTTTGGGGCCGATCACAAGGACCGGCCTCGCCACGTTCGTCCATAGATTTTGTCCTTGCTATACGGTCAGGCCGGTGGATAAGACCAGCCTAACCCCGTCCTTCGTCACGTCGATGCGCTCGCAGTCGTCCAAAGTGATGCCTGAGAGTGGCTCTTGGCCTGTCGTCTCCCAAACGTTCATGCCAGCCGTTGAAATCTCGGCTGAGTCATCTCGCGTGGACGACCTCTACTTCATCTCCATCCCACCGTATTAAGCATTCGTGCATCGTGGATGGAATGCAACAGTTGGCGTGGATCCAATCTCTCCCTAGCAGGACAACATAGGTGCTCTTGCTATCGACAATAAAGAACATCGTAGGGATGGTTTTCCTTCCTACGGTCAGATCCACGTTCGTAACACCTTGTGCTTCGATGCTTGGCCGTTGAAATCGCTCGATGTAACGTTGGTCTTGATCAGATCCGAGCTAGAGCGTCCCAACCGACGTAGCATGGAGTATGGCATAATGTTGACCGCCGCTCCGTGTCCACCAAGCATCTTGTTGACAAGCTGCCCATTGATATAACCTCGCAAGTACAGGGCCTTCGAGTGTCCGTAGCTTCTTTCTCGTGGCTTCTCAAAGATGATCGGCCGTGGGCCGCAGTCAAGTTGTGCCACAGGTGCTTCGTCTAATCCCGGAGCACTAAACTCCGCTCGAAGGATGAACACCATGTTTGTGCCAGCCGATGTCTCATCATCGGCTTTCTTTGTCCGGGGCGCCACTCTTTCTTTTGTGGCCGTCCTTCTTCGTCCGTAGTTCGCTGAATTTTCGCGGCCGCATCAGGCCGCGCCTTCCTTAACGTGTGCAGGTATAACCTTTCGGCTTCCTCCAAACCACGTAGTCGCTGAACCCTACGCTTTTGGGAACGGCTGAGTCCATTGGGGCACCACCTTGGCCGGTGGTACTTATCTTCTTCCTCTTCATCATCGTCTTCTAATTCCTCGAGATCTTCCACCCGAGCGGACTCAGCGTGCTTGTTCCGATGCGGGAGAGGCCCTAGACGTTTGAACACGGACACGTTAGCTGCGTCCTTCTTCTTCTGTCTACATTCTCGGCGCTGCCGATTGTAGGCAATCGGCTCATTCCCGAATCCCAGCAGTTGTCCGAAGAAGGGACAGTCCCAGTGCCTATCCACGTCGTCTTGCTCTCTTGACTTTTCCTTGGCGTGGCGCTCATATCTCTCCTCGTCGCGATCATGCCGACGATGTCTCCTCGGCGTCCCTGGCCGTACGATCTCTTTCGTCATCGTTGTCGTATCGTCGGCGTTGGTCGTATTGACTCACGTATTTGTTGAGGAGGTGATCGCAGAGAGGTCGCCGATATCTCACATTCTTCACTTCTCCCTCTCGTGATGTAGCGCTTGCCATCGTGCCGGAGCCGATCGCGTGGAACGGCTTCCTCCTTGTCCTCGTTATGAGAGCAACCGCCCTCGTCTCTCGTCCTTACCAGTGGTGGTGCCCGTGTCCTACCATGTTGATGTTGAACGAGAAACCTGGCCGGCACCTCCCGTGGTAAGTGCATTCCACCATGTTAACGGCGGGGAAGGGGTGTGTGTCGACTTTCATGGCGTACCGGCTGAAAATTAGACGCCCTTGTTCTATCGCCATTTGGATCCGCCGACGCCACACCCTCGCGACGTTGGTGGCATGGGTGAACGTGTTATGCCACTTGCAGTATGGCTTTCCGTTCAGCTCCTGAGCCGTGGGGATCTTGTGGCCTTCGGGTACCTTTAGCTGTTTCTCCTTAAGTAAGAGGTCGAAAATTTGCTCAGCCTTGGTCACGTCGAAGTCAAACCCTCTTGGAGGACCTTGTGGCTTAACCCACTTGCAGGACACGGGGCTTGCCCCCCGAGTCCATTCAGCCACTGCTACCTCTTGACCTCCCGCAGAGCCTTCATCTTCATCTGCCTCAACCAGGACCACCGCACGCTTGAATTTATCCTGGTATACCTCTGGGTGGCGCTGTTCATATAATGACGCCTTCGCACCATGTGCGCCGTTGAAGGGTAGTCTCGCTTGGGAGGCCACATCCTTGATCGGTGATGCGAGACCCACCACCGCCAACTCGATCGCTTCTTTTTCAGTCACACGAGCCGAATAGCATCGGTTCCTAACGGTCCCGAAGCGCCGGATGTATTCTCGACACCGTTTCTCCGCGCTTCCGTCGTACTTGTGCTAGATCGGCAATGCCGGCCTCGTAAGCCTCCGAGTGATACCGCATGTGGAACCGCTCTTCCAACCGCTTCCAAGTCCGGATTGAGTCCGGTGGCAGCGATGTGTACCACCCGAAAGCCGATCCTGTGAGGGACCGTGCGAAGAACCTCACACGCAGCTCATCCGATGCCGAGATCGTGCCCAGCTGTGCCAAATATCGGCTCACATGCTCGATTGAGCCGGAACCATCCGATCCACTAAACTTGGAGAATTCAGGGAGCCGATATTTGGGTGGTAGCGGGATCAACTCGTACTCGTTGGGGTACGGCTTGGAATAGCCGATTGTCCTCCTTTTCGGCACCATGCCGAACCGGTCTCTCAAGATTGTACCGATCCGATCCGCGGTGTCGGGCCGCAGGAGTCGAACTCGAAGATTCGCCGGAGTGGCATACTTAGCCAGCCATGCTTGCTTTTCAAGCTCCGAGCCAACCGCAGGAGCTGAGCTCGGAGGTTTGTCGGAGTGGCATACTTAGCTAGCCACGTCTCGCTTCTCAAGATCTGTTCCCGAAGTTCCTCCTCGCTGTTCCGTAAGTCCCCGTCGCTGCGTCCGGTTCGTGAGTGCCCGCATAATGGAGTCCGGCACGTATGTGCACGTGTATCCGTGAGGGATCTCCTTAGGCGCCTCATACAAGAACCGGTAATCACTAGGGTCACCACCGATCTTGTAGACGACGTATGCCGGTGAACTCGACACTTCCGGTGCCGCCAACGCGAATGGCAGCGGTGGTCGGGACCGGAGTGGCATCTCTCCCTGGTGAGTCCCTAGAGCTGGTCCCGACGGAGAGTACCGATGCCTCATGATTTCTCGGATCACCCGAAGAGCGACACGCTCCAAAGTGTTCACCAGTGCTCTCGTAATGGCGGTGCAGCGAATGAGCTACCATGAAATTAATCTCCCGACGCGAGACCCGGTGCGTTCTTCCGACGGGGTGGACAGGTCTACTCCATCGAGCGCGCCTTCGGTGAGAACCCTTTCCACCCGATGCCGTGTGAGCGGGTTCTTCGGAAAGAGCCGATGAGGTCGGCTTCGAGGATCGCTTTGACCTCGTCATACTTCTTCTTGAGCTCCTCGGCCGGATCTTCGTACGTGATCGGAGTACCTTCCGCCATCTCGGATGTAGATGGCGATGCAGCTTGATGTTGAAGACCGTCCCACCGGGCGTGCCGGAATGTGTTGCGGTCGAAACCCACCGGCGAGCAGCGACGGGCAACACAAGAGAGCCGGGAGGCTCCCGGGATCGCGGCCGGCCCTGGTCCCTCGAGCGACGGCCCGCAAAGCCTCGGCACGCACGTCCGATGCCGGTGCAAGGGAGTGCCACCCGACCTATACCTGGTCGTGAAGGTGATGGATTTGCTTCGCTTAGTTTCCCGCATGGCATACACGTAAACATTAAATACGAGCCTCGATCGGCTCTCAGGTTGTCCTGTGAATCGGCTCAAGGAGCCGATCCACCCTTGATTCGTACGAGGTGTACGATCACATGGTGGTCCTGCTTGATCAAAATAAAGCTAAAACGACCTACGACGATTTAGGGTTTTCACCACATAATCGAAACATCCTACGCGTGATTGAGCCTGGCGGCCACGCACGGTGATCGTAAACCGACCCTAGACAAGGCCTAAAAACCAACATGAAGTTGATCCCCGGAACATCTTGTCTAGGGCTAGCAAACTACACCCTACGTGCCACTGGATCCTTCAACCCGTTTGTAAGGCCTAACTATGCGGATATTAAACTAATCCTTGAAGAACAAGGAGCAATCATAACGGATCGGATCTACTAAATAATGATCAAGCGAGGTGCCGCCCTTACACCTAAGATTGGTGTAAGGGCGGCTAGACGTCTAAGGGTTGCACAGACGAAAGCATATGATACTATGAAGCAATGCTAACCCTAACACGTCTATAATAACTATGTTGCTCGCCATCAACAAGGCTTCAGCACGAGCAACGCATGCACAGCGAATAAACGTGTACTGCCTAGATCGCAAGATGCGATCTAGACAGCATGATGCTTACCCGGAAGAAACCCTCGAAACAAGGGAGTTGGCGATGCGCCTAGATTGGTTTGTGGTGAACGTGATTGTTGTTTATTTCAGAAACCCTAGATACATATTTATAGTCCGTAGACTTTCTAACGTGGGAATAATCCCAACCGTGCACGAGCCAAATTCTATCTAACCGACACGTATCCTACTATATTTACAGATACACGAGCAAACTAGCCCAAACTTTGTATACAAGGCCGATTCATGTATCTCTTCCATATATATTCTTCAAGCCCATCTTAATCGCGGCCCACCTCTGATCCGGTCAAATTCTGGTGATAACAATGACATAAGAAGACTATGTGTGTGTTGGTCAAATCCTATGTTTGACCAAGATTTAAACAAGCATAAATCCTGAAAATGAAAAGGTAAGCTTGTATCCTTCTTATTCACTCTTAAATTAAGCTTTTGGGAAGTTTTTGAAATTTCCATGTTTGAAACCCAAAACCACTTCTCTTCATGCTTGACTTGATACGACATATATATATGACATAAGAAGGCCATGTGCTTTGGTTTTCATTTTTTGATTTTTTTCTGAATGTTTATGCCCATTTGAATCTTGGTCAAGTCATAGGTTTGACCAAGATTTAAGCTAGTTTAAACACATGAAAATGAAAAGGCAAGCCTGGATCCTTCTTAGTCATTCTAAAATGAAGCTTTTGGGAGGTTCTTGAAATCTCAATGTTTGAAACCCAAAACCACTTCTCTTCATGCTTGACTTCATAAGACAGAGTTAAGGGTTAGGGGTAGATACATGCTTTTTTCTATTTTGAATATGTCTAGACCTTGTTGATCAACTTGAATGCTTACTATATATGACATAAGAAGGCTATGTGCTTTGGTTTTTCATTTTTCTGGTTTCTTTGAATTTTATGCCCATTTGAATCTTGGTCAAATACTAGCCAGGTTTGACCAAGATTTAAACAATTTTAAAACATGAAAATGAAAAGGCAAGCATGCATGCATGTATCTTTTTTAGTCACTCTAAAATGAAGCTTTTGGGAGGTTCTTGAAATTTCCATGTTTGAAACCAATAGGACTTCTCTTCATGCTAGATCGACTTCATAAGATCGACCGACTTTATGGTTAGAGGGTAGATACATGCTTTTTCTGTTTTGAATATGCCTAGACCTTGTTCATCAATTTGAAATTTCCATGTTTGAAACCCAAAACCACTTCTTTTCATGCTCCATAATACAGAGTTTAAGGTTAGGGCCAGGGTAGATACATGATTTATCTAGTTTGAATATGTCTAGACCATGTTTATCAACTTGAATGCTCATGCATTATAATATGACATAAAAAGGCTATGTGCGTTTTTTATTTTTTATACCCATTTGAATCTTGGTCAAATCCTAGTTTTGACCAGGATTTAAACAAGTTTAAAACATGAAAATGAAAAGGTAAGCCTGTATCCTTCTTGGTCACTCTAAAATGAAGCTTTTGGGAGGTTTTTAAATTTCCATGTTTGAAACCCAAAACCATTTCTCTTCATGCTTGACTTCATAAGATAAAGTTTAGGGTTAGGTGTAGATACATGATTTTTCTGGTTTGAATATGTCTAGACCTTGTTTATCAACTTCAATTCTTACTATATGACATAAGAAGACTATGTGCTTTGGTTTTTCATTTTTTTGATTTTTTCTGAATGTTTATGCCCATTTGAATCTAAAGGTGAGAGAACACGTTAAAGGTTATTCTAACAAAGGTCATGCTTGGAATCTTACCTATGTATTATTGTACATCACAAATGTGAAATGAAAATATGTGCATCTCTATAAACCATAAACCCTGACCCTAACTATATAGAAAAAGATGAACAATCCATGCTTTTCGATTGCCTTTTTTGATCCACCTTTGGCTGGATTTCAAATTTGGGGGGGGGGTAGGGGACGAGTGTGTTTCTTTGGATGCCTCTCTCGTATTTGCTAGTTTTTGGGGGTCACAAAAATTCAGGGTAGCATCATGCCCACCCCCTCCCTTCACGCGCGGAAAAAGTGTTAGGCGAGTAGTAAAATGGCATGAACAACAAGTTTCAAGTAAAATTTCGAATATAACCAGAATGTACCAATTGATATATGAGTTAACTTGGCTTCATGGAAAAAATAATGTCATATAAATGAGTTAACTTGGCTTTCGTACCCTTGAATCCATAGGAAACTTTGTACTAATGTAGTATAATAATCAACCGGGTTTTTACACCAACAGGTCTATCACTTACATGTGGTTCCCATGCGTGAGGTCCCACTCTTCAGTGAGCACAAGTCAAGTGCAGTAGGTACGCAAACTCCAAGCCATCTTCTTTGTCAAGAGAAGACGCATCAGGATGCGTATTGGAAGTCTCTGGGTCCTTCGGGATCCTTCGGTTGTCCCTCTCACAAAAAAATCTCTCTCATTCTCGGCCTCGCTCGACTCGCTCGCTCGCTCGCACCTCCTGCTCACTGACAAAACCTGCACAACAGTCAACATCATCACCCGAAAAAGGGAAGACACCATAATTCTCTCCCTTCTTCTCTCCTTCCGAGTGATCCCTCTTCCTCCGAGTTTCACTCGACGGGCAAACACACATGTGCTGCATAGTAATAATAAAAAAGTACTCCGTAGAAAAATCGACCTACGAATATATGATTAAATACATACTGTACATCCATATTGAAGTCAATCGGAGGGAGGTTAAACTAGGGTTTTGCCCACTACTACAGCTACAGATCAAGTTCAAAAATATCCAACTACTGGTTCGATTTTGGGCTACTAATATAAAATTAAATAAGTTGAACTAGTATTCCTCTAAAAGAATCATTTTGGTATGCATTGTTTTATACTTTTCATAGCTATAGTGCATCACAAATTCATGATTTCATGCTTTGCTTTGCCAATTTCGATTTTTTCTAACCACCTTCTCTTTGATTTCAAATTTAGGTCAAACTATTGGTGCCTGGTATGTGTTCTACTTGAATTGGATGCTGCGTGCGCACATGTTTTGCCATTGTTTTGGGCTTCCACACATCTTTGGGGCATCCAAGTATTTAATTAGTTACCTTGTGTTTTCTTGAATTGTAATTCATGTACCATTCCTCCCAATTTTTATGCCCATTTGAATCTTGGTCAAATCATAAGTTTGACCAAGATTTGAACAAGTTTAAAACATGAAAATGAAAAGGTAACCATTTCTCTTCATGCTTGACTTCATAAGATAAAGTTTAGGGTTAGGGGTAGATATATGATTTTTCTGGTTTGAATATGTCTAGACCTTGTTTATCAACTTGAGTGCTTACTATATGACATAAGAAGGCTATGTGCTTTGGTTTTTCATTTTTTTTTTGAATTTTTATGCCCATTTGAATCTTGGTCAAATCCTAGGTACGGTTTGACCAAGATTTCAACAAGTTTAAAACATGTAAATAAAAGGTAATCCCGACCTGGATCCTTTAGTCAATCTAAAATGAAGCTTTTGGGGGTTCTTCAAATTTCCATGTTTGAAACCCAAAACCACTTCTCTTCATGCTTGACTTCGTAAGATAGAGTTTAGGGTTAGGGGTAGATACGTACATGATTTTTCTAAGTATTTTTATGCCCATTTGAATCTTGGTCAAATCCTAAGTTTGACAAAGATTTGAACAAGTTTAAAACATGAAAATGAAAAGGTAAGCCTGGATCCTTCTTAGTCACTCTAAAATGAAGCTTTTGGGAGGTTTTTGAAATTTCCATGTTTGAAACCCAAAACCACTTCTCTTCATGCTTGATCGACTTCATAAGACAGAGTTTAGGTTTAGGGGTAGATACATGATTTGTCTGGTTTGAAAATGTTTAGACCTTTGTTTATCAACTTGAATGCTTACTATATGACATAAGAATACTATGTGCTTTGGTTTTCATTTTTTCCATTTTTACTGAATTTTTATATGCCCATTTGATCTTTGGTCAAATCCTAGGTTTAACCAAGATTTAATTAAACAAGTTTAAAATTACATGAAAATGAAAAGGTAAGCATGCATCCTTCTTAGTCACTCCCAAATGAAGCTTTTAGGAAGGTTTTTGAAATTTCCATGTTTGAAACCCAAAACCACTTCTCTTCATGCTTGACTTCGTAAGATATATAGAGTTTATTAGGGTTAGGGGTAGATACATGATTTGTCTGGTTTGAATATGTTTAGACCTTGTTTATCAACTTGAATGCTTACTATATGACATAAGAAGACTATGTGCTTTTGTTTTCATTTTTTTTGATTTTTTTGAATTTTTATGCCCATTTGAATCTTGGTCAAATCCTAGGTACGGTTTGACCAAGATTTAAACAAGTTTAAAACATGAAAATAAAAGGTAAGCCCGACCTGGATCCTTCTTAGTCAATCTAAAATGAAGCTTTTGGGAGGTTCTTCAAATTTCCATGTTTGAAACCCAAAACCACTTCTCTTCATGCTTGACTTCGTAAGATAGAGTTTAGGGTTAGGGGTAGATACGTACATGATTTTTCTAAGTATTTTTATGCCCATTTGAATCTTGGTCAAATCCTAAGTTTGACAAAGATTTGAACAAGTTTAAAACATGAAAAAGAAAAGGTAAGCCTGGATCCTTCTTAGTCACTCTAAAATGAAGCTTTTGGGAGGTTTTTGAAATTTCCATGTTTGAAACCCAAAACCACTTCTCTTCATGCTTGATCGACTTCATAAGACAGAGTTTAGGTTTAGGGGTAGATACATGATTTGTCTGGTTTGAAAATGTTTAGACCTTTGTTTATCAACTTGAATGCTTACTATATGACATAAGAATACTATGTGCTTTGGTTTTCATTTTTTCCATTTTTACTGAATTTTTATGCCCATTTGATCTTTTGGTCAAATCCTAGGTTTAACCAAGATTTAATTAAACAAGTTTAAAATTACATGAAAATGAAAAGGTAAGCATGCATCCTTCTTAGTCACTCCCAAGTGAAGCTTTTGGGAAGGTTTTTGAAATTTCCATGTTTGAAACCCAAAATGACTTCTCTTCGTGCTTGACTTCAGAAGAGTTTGAATATGTCTAGACCTTGTTTATCAACTTGAGTGCTTACTATATGACATAAGAAGGCTACGTGCTTTGGTTTTTCATTTTTTTGAATTTTTATGCCCATTTGAATCTTGGTCAAATCCTAGGTACGATTTGACCAAGATATGAACATGTTTAAAACATGAAAATAAAAGGTAAGCATGGATCCTTCTTAATTAGTCACTCTAAAATGAAGCCTTTAATTATGAGGTTTTTGAAATTTCCATGTTTGAAACCCAAAACCACTTCTCTTGATGCTTGACTTTCGTAAGATATATAGAGTTTATTAGGCTGGGTTAGGGGTAGATACATGATTTGTCTGGTTTGAATATGTTTAGACCTTGTTTATCAACTTGAATGCTTACTATATGACATAATAATACTATATGTTTTGGTTTTCATGTTTTGAATTTTTCTTAATTTTTATGCCCATTTGAATCTTGGTCAAATCCTCAGTTTGACAAAGATTTGAACAAGTTTAAAACATGAAAATGAAAAGGTAAGCCTAGATCCTTCTTAGTCACTCTAAAATGAAGCTTTTGGGAGGTTTTTGAAATTTCCATGTTTGAAACCCAAAATCACTTCTCTTCATGCTTGACTTCGTAAGATAGAGTTTAGGGTTAGGGGTAGATACGTACATGATTTTTCTAAGTATTTTACGCCCATTTGAATCTTGGTCAAATCCAAAGTTTGACCAAGATTTGAACAAGTTTAAAACAAGAAAATGAAAAGGGTAAGCCTGGATCCTTCTTAGTCACTCTAAAATGAAGCTTTTGGGAGGTTTTTGAAATTTCCATGTTTGAAACCCAAAACCACTTCTCTTCATGCTTGATCGACTTCATAAGACAGAGTTTAGGTTTAGGGGTAGATACATGATTTGTCTGGTTTGAATATGTTTAGACCTTGTTTATCAACTTGAATGCTTACTACATGACATAAGAATACTATGTGCTTTGGTTTTCATTTTTTTGATTTTTACTGAATTTTTATGCCCATTTGATCTAGGTCAAATCCTAGGTTTAACCAATATTTAATTAAACAAGTTTAAAACATGAAAATGAAAAGGTAAGCATGCATCCTTCTTAGTCGCTCCAAAATGAAGCTTTTGGGAAGGTTTTTGAAATGTCCATGTTTGGAACCCAAAACGACTTCTCTTCGTGCTTGACTTCATAAGACAAAGTTTAGGGTTAGGGGTAGATATATGATTTTTCTGTTTTGAATATGTCTAGACCTTGTTTATCGACTTGAGTGCTTACTATATGACATAAGAAGGCTATGTGCTTTGGTTTTTCATTTTTTTTTGAATTTTTATGCCCATTTGAATCTTGGTCAAATCCTAGGTACGGTTTGACCAAGATTTGAACATGTTTAAAACATGAAAAATAAAAGGTAAGCATGGATCCTTCTTAGTCACTAAAATTAAGCTTTTAGGAGGTTTTTGAAATTTCCATGTTTGAAACCCAAAACCACTTCTCTTCATGCCTGACTTCGTAAGATAGAGTTGAGGGTTAGGGGTAGATACATGATTTGTCTGGTTTGAATATGTTTAGACCTTGTTTATCAACTTGAATGCTTACTATATGACATAAGAATACTATGTGTGCTTTGGTTTTCATTTTTTGATTTTTTCTGAATTTTTATGCCCATTTGATCTTGGTCAAATCCTAGGTTTAACCAAGATATAAACAAGTTTAAAACATGAAAATAAAAGGTAAGCCCGGCTCGGATCCTTCTTAGTCACTCTAAAATGAAGCTTTTGGGAGGTTTTTGAAATTTCCATGTTTGAAACCCAAAACCACTTCTCTTCATGCTTGACTTTGTAAGATAGAGTTTAGGGTTAGGGGTAGATGCGTACATGATTTTTCTAAGTATTTTTATGCCCATCTGAATCTTGGTCAAATCCCGAGTTTGACAAAGATTTGAACAAGTTTAAAACATGCAAATGAAAAGGTAAGCCTGGATCCTTCTTAGTCACTCTAAAACGAAGCTTTTGGGAGTTTTTTTTTAAATTTCAATGTTTGCAACCCAAAACCACTTCTCTTCATGCTTGACTTCGTAAGATAGAGTTTAGGGTTAATTAGGGGTAGATACGTACATGATTTTTCTAAGTATTTTTACGCCCATTTGAATCTTGGTCAAATCCTAAGTTTGACCAAGATTTGAACAAGTTTAAAACATGAAAATGAAAAGGGTAAGCCTGGATCCTTCTTAGTCACTCTAAAATGAAGCGTTTGGGAGGTTTTTGAAATTTCCATGTTTGAAACCCAAAACCACTTCTCTTCATGCTTGATCGACTTCATAAGATAGAGTTTAGGTTTAGCGGTAGATACAAGATTTGTCTGGTTTGAATATGTTTAGACCTTGTTTATCAACTTGAATGCTTACTATATGACATAAGAATACTATGTGCTTTGGTTTTCATTTCTTTGATTTTTACTGAATTTTTATGCCCATTTGATCTTGGTCAAATCCTAGGTTTAACCAATATTTAATTAAACAAGTTTAAAAAATGAAAATGAAAAGGTAAACATGCATCCTTCTTAGTCACTCCAAAATGAAGCTTTTGGGAAGGTTTTTGAAATTTCCATGTTTGGAACCCAAGACGACTTCTCTTCGAGCTTGACTTCATAAGACAAAGTTTAGGTTTAGGGGTAGATATATGATTTTTCTGGTTTGAATATCTCTAGACCTTGTTTATCAACTTGAGTTCTTACTATATGACATAAGAAGGCTATGTGTTTTGGTTTTTCATTTTTTTTGAATTTTTATGCCCATTTGAATCTTGGTCAAATCCTAGGTACGGTTTGACCAAGATTTGAACATGTTGAAAACATGAAACTAAAAGGTAAGCATGGATCCTTCTTAGTCACTCTAAAATTAAGCTTTTAGGAGGTTTTTGAAATTTCCATGTTTGAAACCCAAAACCACTTCTCTTCATGCTTGACTTCGTAAGATAGAGTTTAGGGTTAGGGGTAGATACATGATTTGTCTGGTTTGAATATGTTTAGACCTTGTTTATCAAGTTGAATGCTTACTATATGACATAAGAATACTATGTGCTTTGGTTTTCATTTTTTGATTTTTTCTGAATTTTTATGCCCATTTGATCTTGGTCAAATCCTAGGTTTAACCAAGATTTAAACAAGTTTAAAACATGAAAATAAAAGGTAAGCCCGGCCCGGATCCTTCTTAGTCACTCTAAAATGAAGCTTTTGGGAGGTTTTTGAAATTTCCATGTTTGAAACCCAAAACCACTTCTCTTCATGCTTGACTTCGTAAGATAGAGTTTAGGGTTAGGGGTAGATACGTACATGATTTTTCTAAGTATTTTTATGCCCATTTGAATCTTGGTCAAATCCTAAGTTTGACTAAGATTTGAACAAGTTTAAAACATGAAAATGAAAAGGTAAGCATGGATCCTTCTTAGTCACTCTAAAATGAAGCTTTTGGGAAGTTTTTGAAATTTCCATGTTTGAAACCCAAAAGCACTTCTCTTCATGCTTGACTTTGTAAGATAGAGTTTAGGGTTAGGGGTAGATACGTACATGATTTTTCTAAGTATTTTTATGCCCATTTGAATCTTGGTCAAATCCTAAGTTTGACTAAGATTTGAACAAGTTTAAAACATGAAAATGAAAAGGTAAGCATGGACCCTTCTTAGTCACTCTAAAATGAAGCTTTTGGGAGGTTTTTGAAATTTCCATGTTTGAAACCCAAAACCACTTCTGTTCATGCTTGACTTCGTAAGATAGAGCTTAGGGTTAATTAGGGGTAGATACGTACATGATTTTTTAAGTATTTTTACGTCCAGTTGAATCTTGGTCAAATCCTAAGTTTGACCAAGATTTGAACAAGTTTAAAACATGAAAATGAAAAGGGAAAGCCTGGATCCTTCTTAGTCACTCTAAAATGAAGCTTTTGGGAGGATTTTGAAATTTCCATGTTTGAAACCCAAAACCACTTCTCTTCATGCTTGACTTTAAAAGACAGAGTTTATGGTTAGGGGGTAGATACATGATTTGTCTGTTTTAAATATGTCTAAACCTTGTTTATCAACTTGAATGCCTTACTATATGACATAAGAAGACCGTGCGCTTTGCTTTTTTCTTTTGAATTTTTATGCCCATTTGAATCTCTTGGTCAAATCCTAGCTAGGTTTGACCAAGATTTAAACAAGTTTAACACATGAAAATGAAAAGGTAAGCTTGTATCCTTCTTAGTCACTCCAAAATGAAGCTTTTGGGAGGGTTTTTGAAATGTCCATGTTTGAAACCCAAAACCACTTCTCATCGTGCTTGACTTCATAAGACAGAGTTTAGGGTTAGGGGGTAGATACATGATTTTTGTGGTTTGAATATGTCAGACCTTGTTTATCACCTTGAATGCTTACTAAATGACATAAGAAGATGACGTGCTTTTGTTTTTCAATTTTTTTGATTTTTTTGAATTTTTATGCCCATTTGAATCTTGGTCAAATCATAGGTTTGAACAAGATTTAAACATGTTTAAAACATGAAAATGAAAATGTAAGCATGGATCCTTCTTAGTCACTCCAAAATGTACCAATTGATAGATGAGTTAACTTGGCTTCATGGAAAAAATAATGTCATGTAAATGAGTTAACTTGGCTTTCGTACCCTTGAGGCCATACGAAACTTTGTACAAATGTAGTATAATAATCAACCGAATTTTTACACCAATAGGTCTGTCACTTACGTGTGGTGCCCATGCGTGAGGTCCCACACTTTAGTGAGCACAAGTCAAGTGCGGTATGTACGCAAACTCCAAGCCATCTTCTTTGTCAAGAGAAGACGCATCAGGATGCGTATTGGAAGTCTCTGGGTCCTTCAGGATCCTTCGGTTGTCCCTCTCACAAAAAAATCTCTCTCATTCTCGGCCTCGCTCGACTCGCTCGCTCGCTCGCACCTCCTGCGCACTGACAAACCCTGCACAACAGTCAACATCATCACCCGAAAAAGGGGAGACACCATAATGCTCTCCCTTCTTCTCTCCTTCCGAGTGATCCCTCTTCCTCCGAGTTTCAATCGACGGGCAAACACACATGTGCTGCATAGTAATAATAAAAAAGTTAAAAAATCGACCTACGAATCTATGATTAAATAGGTTAATCTAGGGTTTTGCCCACTACTACAGATCAAGTTCAAAAATATCCAACTACTGGTTCTATTTTGTGCTACTAATATAAAATTAAATAAGTTGAACTAGTATTCCTCTAAAAAAATCATTTTGGTATGCATTGTTTTATAATTGTCATAGCTATAGTGCATCACAAATTCATGATTTCATGCTTTGCTTTGCCAATTTCGATTTTTCTAACCACCTTCTCTTTGATTTCAAATTTAGGTCAAACTATTGGTGCCTGGTATGTGTTCTACTTGAATTGGGTGTTGCGTGCGCACATGTTTTGCCATTGTTTTGGGCTTCCACACATCTTTAGGGCATCCAAGTATTTAAGTTACCTTGTTTTTTTTTGAATTTTAACTCATGTACCCTTCCTCCCAATTTTTATGCCCATTTGAATTTTGGTCAAATCATAAGTTTGACCAAGATTTGAACAAGTTTAAAACATCAAAATGAAAAGGTAAGCCTGGATTAGTCACTCTAAGAAGAAGCTTTTGGGAGGTTTTTGAAATTTCCATGTTTGAAACCCAAAACCACTTCTCTTCATGCTTGACTTCATAAGACAGAGTTTAGGGTTAGGGGTATGATGTAGCCCGACCTTCGGTCTTCGCCACATCATATGCTTCATCGACAAGACGGCAAGCTAAGGTGAATCTTCTCCTTTATGCGTGCCTCGAATCGCCTACTTGGAACGATATACTACTTCATACTCCGTCACTTCTTGATGATAGGAACTCGACGACAAGTACGGAGGAAAGAGAGAATGCCATGGAGACCCGAGGACGCAAGGCCGATATCACGGAGGCATGGAAGAGAAGGAGGAAGAGGAGCTGGGAGCTCCGGGCCGGCTGCTCGCCGCCCACCTCGGGCCGGCAGATCGCCGCCGACCCCAGCATCGCCGGCCGGATCGCCCGACACTCGCCGCCAAGCCACCCGCTCGACGCCCGCGCCGCAGCGCCGCCCTCGCCTCCACCGCACGCTGCCGCCCCAACAAGTCGAGCATCGCATCCGGACCGTCCATCCGCCCATCGGTGGCCCCGATCGTTTGTACCCGGTTACCAAACTACCCCTCCTTAGTGGTTCCCTATAAATAGACCTCCACCCCCACCTTCATGAGGGAGAGATGATGTTTAGATGAATTGGCTTATGCCTCTACTATCCCCTAGTGGATTTGGGTAACCCCCACCTTAGGTTAATTCCTATTGTACCACCGGGCTCCTTATCGACTCGTGAAGATCTCTTTGGTGACTTCTACCGTTTGTTTGATCTTTTGCTTGCACTTCTACCTTTTGGTCTTTTGCTTGCACTTCTATCAACCTTCCGGTCTTTTCACCCTTCTAGATCTCGCGTGCTTCGATTTGTCGATCTCTTTGCGGGACTTCTACCGGAAGGTCTTTTCCTGCAACCTCTATCGAGTTGGTGGTTCGGGCCAACGAGAACAAACCGATTGTGTTGTGTGCGTGTGCTTGTATCGTGTTCTTCGCGTTCATCCACTTCCCCGCGAATCCCCCTCCGCAATCACACTCACCCGGGTCAATTCGTGAGATCGGGCAACCCACACGGGCTTAGCCCGCACCATATGGTATCAGAGCAAAGGTTGCCACGAATTTGACCCTCCAATTTCACCAATTTTGCCCAAAAATTTCCCCAGAAAATTTTGCCCCAAAAAATAGCTCGAATTTGGATCTCTAGATTTGTTGAGTTTTTTGTGGTTTTGATCCACAGATCTGTTGTCTCTTGTGTTGATCTACGTTCCGTCTAATTTTCACCGTCAAATTCCTTGTATATCTCCGTGAATCGAAGATTTTCTGAGCCAATTTCCGCCAGTTCGTCGAGCTGTTCATCGGGTTCGTGCTCACCGGCACTGCCGGCCGGTTCCTGGCGGCACTGCCGGCCCCCATCATCTTCAACCTCCCGCCTGCCACACCTGCGCCCCACTTCCACCAATCATCGGCCAAACCACCACGGCGCCGCGCCTCTGCAGCAAGTCGACCCCGCCTCCCCTGCCGCGCGCCTCCCTTACCCCGTTTCCATCGCGACCACGCCTGGCCGCTCGCCAACCTCCAAGCTCCAGGCCAAGGCCCGCCGCTCCCCGGCCCATCCTGCGCCGCACGCCCGCACCAAACTCCCCACGCATCGCGCTCGCGGACGCACCACGCCGCTGCTCCCCAAGACAAGCTCGAGCCACCAGACCACCAGCTGCTGCCGCGCCCAAACTGCTGCCGCTGCCGCTCCACCACACCACCGCCCAGCTCTTGCCTCTCGCCCCTGGCCGCCCGCTCCACGCACCCGCTCGACCACCGCGCTGAACCACCTCCTACATCTCCATTGCGCGCAGCAATTTTGCCCAGGCCATCTGCAGCTCCTCCATTTTCCACACGCGCAGGCCAATCATCTGAGCAAAATCAGCCTGACCCCGGCAGTGCCGGCCACCTGACCCCGGCAGTGCCGGCCCGATCACCCCGGCAGTGCCGGTAGACACACCACGACACTGCCGCTCTGTGCTGTGTTCCTGATTTCAGTTTCGACCAATTCTGATCCATCATTTTGGCCCAAATTTTGACAACTTTCCGGCGCCCGTTTGACTCCAAACTTTAACATCATCCTCCAAATACTCCACATATCCCACCTCTAATTTTTGACGATTTTTGGAGCCCAACTTTTGACCGCTCGTTTTGACCCAACTTTTCGGGCATTGACATATTTTGCTCGGTTTCCGATTTGGAGTGCATCGGTTGTCTATTTCGCTTCCGCGCCTACATCAACACCGCGACGACACCGTTGGCACCCGGATTCCGGCGCAACTTCACCATCGTCATCGACACCACCACTTCGCCATCGCAAGTTCGTGTGCTTGACACCGCCTAACATCAATAGGTATAACTTGCCTCCCCTTGTAGCCCCGTTTCTTTCTTTGTGTACCTATCCCATTGAGAGTGGCTTTTCGAGTGTTGCGAAGCATTGCACAAGTGTCACGACCGTGAGAGGGTGTGTGTGCGTTGTGTTGAGCAAAGCTCCGAAGCAAGCTCGGTGAGAAGATACACAAAAGAAGAAAGAGTGTGACATATATATAGAGAAAAAGAAAGCTTCTAAGCATAGAAAAAAAAAGAGAGAAAAAGGAAAAAGGAAATACAAAAAGAGTGTGTGTCCACCGATACAAAGGAGTGCAAAGCTTGTGAGCACTAAGAGAGAAAAGAGAAGAGTGGCATTTGTGCAAATCTAGTTGCTTCTCTCATATGCAACCAAGCTACGGTCTCTCTTGTGTTGGCGCGACACCGAGCTAATAGTCTTCGTTAGGACCATCTTTGTTACTTGCTCACTTCCTTGGTCGCGCTAACCCCATTGTTCTTCCTTGTGTGTGTTTCCGTGTTTCCTTGACATAGATCACCGCTTTTGACATTTGACTTTGGATCTTACCCACATTTGACAATAAACATTTTCTTTGGTTCTTTTCGTTTGCTATCCACTTCCTCACCTACCACCATATAGAGTTCTTAGCCTTTTGCGTGTGCTTTGAGTGTGTGTGTGAGTACACATCGGTTATTCTCTAACTTGAACCATTTTCTCGATTTTGGTTTGCGAGTTTTGACCTTTTGGTAGTTCTCCTTCCACCATATATACACCAATCCTAGAGACTAACATGTATAGTGAGGATGAGCCTACGGAGGACGACATGGAGTACTACGAGGGTGATAGCTCCGCAAGCACCGAAGATATGGAGGACCATGTGGAGCCCGACACCGACAATGGCTCCGCATGCATTGGCGACGTGACCGACATCGAGCATCTCTACACCGACCATGACTCGCCAAGCATGGACAACATGGTGGAGCACCACCTCGACCACGACTACGACTACGACGACATGGTGGAGCACCACCTCGACCACGACTACGACTACGACGACATGGTGGAGCACTACCTCGACTACGACTACGACACCATGATGGAGCATCGCACCGAGCACTACCTCGAGCACGACATCGACACCATGGTGGAGCCTAGCTTCGACCCCACCTTGAACAAGCCCGGTGCCTACAAGTTCCCCATCTTGGCCAATGGAACTACTTATGACGGTTGCGGACCTTCAAGACGGCGCCATCATGAGAGTGCTTACACACATGATCATCTACATCGAGCTCGTCCTTTGGAACAACAAGAGCGTCCCCGCCATGATCGCCATCGACAATCTCCTCCGAGCTCAAGAAGGCGCCACAAGCAAAGTGCCAAGCTACATGAACCATCATCTAGGCATGTTGAGGATCGTCATCGACACTCGTCACCTCATGATCGTCATCGACCATCACCACCTCAAGACCACCATCGACATGCATCACCACATGACCGTCGCCGACACAAGTCACCTCATGTTCGCCATCGACCAACACCTCCCAAGGATCTTCGCCGACACAAGTCACCTCATGTTCACCATCGACCAACACCTCCCAAGGATCTTCGACGACACCCCCCAAGACATGATGATGATGCAAGAAGACGAGAGCCTCGACATGAAGCGGCCAAGGCCACAAAGAACAACAACACCAACCATATGGTGTCCACAAAGCCTAGCGCCACCACCAAAATGGCATCTCCAAGACCGCCTACACATGAGAAGATCTCCAATGGTGCGAGACAAGATACTACATCAACAAGGAAGATGGTGCCAAGTGCAAAGAAAGAAGAACCACATCTTATGGTGCTTCCCCCTCCGACCGCCACCACCATAATGGCGCCTCCAAGAAGCTTAAGCCCCAAGATGAAGACCGTGGAGTCTACACTTCAAGATGAAGGACGATCTACCCATCTTTATGCCAACATGACAATGCGTTATCCACCAAGATCAAGTAGCTCCCAATGCTTTCGTTGCAAACAAGACGGTCATCTTTGGGAATGCCCCAATCTCCATTGTGATGTGTGCACATCCAACAAGCACATGACATGGGAATGCAACACACCACAAGCCCACAAGCTCTACTTCGCCCAATTGGATGCCGAAATCGCCAACAAGACACTTCAAGATACCATTGTCTTCAAAGAATGGTGCAAGGAAATGGACAAGATGACGGCTATGAAGACCACACTCCAAGATGGAGCACGAGAAGGCCAAGTCAAGAGTGACGTTGATTCGAGCCTAGCTCTCAACAACACCATAGCGCCATCAAATGGTGTCCACATGGGAGGCGATGGAGTTGAGAATGGTGAGCATGGGATGATCCCTTCACCAATGGAGGCGCATGGAGATGAGAAAATCGAGCCTACTCCTATATGCTTGAATGATGATATAGTACCAATCCCATGTGAGCATGAGATCCACTTAGCCCACTTGAGTGAGAGTGATAGTGAGTTGAGTGACTTCCACCCCATATGTGAGTTTGAGTGCTTCCATTTGGAGGACATGAGTGATACACCAAGTGAGTTGAGAGAGGTAGTTGATAGGTCTATGGAGGCCATTTCACATTCTAACAACTTAACCTCTACCTCTAGTGTGTTTTCTCATGTTGCAATAGGTTCCATGGAGGACGAGTTCCCGATCATGGAGAAGATGTACATGGTGCATGAAGACGATGCTATCACACCATGCTTGATTGAAGATGAACATGGAGGCCACATGGAGCCTACCTCTTCCACAACACCCACTTCAAATGAGTCGGACTACAAAGGTACCTATATGGGTGTTGATGATGCCATGATCCCACTAGTGGACATGATGCTTGATGAGTGCATGCATGAGTTGGATGATCCTATTGCTATGTCATATGCTTCTTTCACTTTCCCTTGCGATACTTGTGATACCACCATTGTTGATCATGTGGAAGTAGTTGCTTATGATAATATGTCCATGCCATGCTATGAGAGTTTCGATTTCTATCCTATTGCTTGCAATATGTCGAACAATTGCTCTTTCCCATGTATTGCTTGCAATGAAAATGATGATGCTAATGCTTGTGTTGTGACAACCTTGATGAACACTTGCTCTTTCCCTAGGTTTGTCGACAACAATGATAAAATGTTGAACATGTTTTGTGCTAGATGCTTGCAACACTCTCCCATTAATGCAACCAAAATGTTGAATACTTGCTCTTTCCAATGCTTGGTTTGCAATGATGTTAATATGCTTGTAAATGAGATTGCCCCCATAGCTCTCTCAAATTTTGGAGACTTTGCATATATCCATGTTGAGCATGTTCCCATGTTTACTCCGCATATTCACCATATATACTATGATAAATTGCTTAACGCTAATGGTGATGTGCAAAAGAGATGGACCATCATGATGGATGATGTGTTCATATACCATGCACACACGTTCTTTGCTTTGCCTATTGTGTGTGTAGGTACAAGATTGCCAATGTCAACCTCGATTGAGCACGAGTTGACAAAAAGAGCTCTTGAGAGCATAATACAAGTGAGTACAAGATCGAACCCGGCTCTAATACCTTTCCCATGCTTTGCATTGAACATGCCGAACAATTTCTCTTTCTTATGGTTCTTTTGCAAGCATGATGATGTGATTCTTACCATTGGTGTTGCCTCAAACAAGTTGACCAATTGCTCTTTCTTTTGGTTTGTTGGCACACACGGTTGTGCAAATTTCTACTTGGTGAACTTTTTGGATGATATGTTGTGTGTTGCACCAAATATGAGGACCAATTTCTCTTTCCAATGGTTTGTGTGCACACATGTTGATGATATTTTGGACACTTCCACTTATGTGTTTTGGCCAAATTCTCCTCTTGTTGCGTCAAGGATGTTGACCAATTTCTCTTTCCGAGGCCTTGAGTGCAACAATGCACATGAGTTTCTACATGAGATGGACATCATAGTCGTCTCACATTACGGAGTTTTTGTGTTCCCGCACTTGGAAGATGTTCATACGGAGTTCTTACACATTGACCATGCACATGCATTATTCTTGATAAATTTGTGTTGTGCTAACGGTGTTGTGAACATGAAAGGACATGTCATCGATGATGTGCTCCAATATCACACACAAACATACTTTGCTTGGTCTTTGTTGTGTGAAGGTACATGTGACTTGTGGATGAGCGTCAATGAGTGGTTCCGCCCACATACTTCGACGACCCAAGATCTATCGATGAGAGCACACCGACATTATGCAAAGGTGACCTCCTTCTACTTACGCTCTCTTGCTAAACCCGTGGAACATTGGCTATGCTTTGAGTGTTGTTTGGCTTTTCTTGTGCTATTGATAGGGCCCTTGACAAGTGAAGCGACATTCAAGCGTTGGTGTCATCTACCTCCTCTACACATTCATGAAGATTTATCGTCGAGGACGACTCTTTTTCAAGTGGGGGGAGATGATGTAGCCCGACCTTCGGTCTTCGCCACATCATATGCTTCATCGACAAGACGGCACGCTAAGGTGAATCTTCTCCTTTCTGCGTGCCTCGAATCGCCTACTTGGAACGATATACTACTTCATACTCCGTCACTTCTTGATGATAGGAACTCGACGACAAGTACGGAGGAAAGAGAGAATGCCATGGAGACCCGAGGACGCAAGGCCGATATCACGGAGGCATGGAAGAGAAGGAGGAAGAGGAGCTGGGAGCTCCAGGGCCGGCACTGCCGCCCACCTCAGGCCGGCACTGCCGCCGACCCCGGCACTGCCGGCTGGACTGCCCCGGCACTGCCGCCAAGCCACCCGCTCGACGCCCGCGCCGGCACTGCCGCCCTGCCTCCACCGGCACTGCCGCCCCAACAAGTCAGCATCGCATCTGGACCGTCCATCTGCCCATCGGTGGCCCTGACTGTTTGTACCCAGTTACCAAACTACCCCTCCTTAGTGGTTCCCTATAAATAGACCTCCACCCCCACCTTCATGAGGGAGAGATGATGTTTAGATGAATTGGCTTATGCCTCTACTATCCCCTAGTGGATTTGGGTAACCCCCACCTTAGGTTAATTCCTATTGTACCACCCGGGCTCCTTATCGACTCGTGAAGATCTCTTTGGTGACTTCTACCGTTTGTTTGATCTTTTGCTTGCACTTCTACCTTTTGGTCTTTTGCTTGCACTTATATCAACCTTCCGGTCTTTTCACCCTTCTAGATCTCGCGTGCTTCGATTTGTCGATCTCTTTGCGGGACTTCTACCGGAAGGTCTTTTCCTGCAACCTCTATCGAGTTGGTGGTTCGGGCCAACGAGAACAAACCGATTGTGTTGTGTGCGTGTGCTTGTATCGTGTTCTTCGCGTTCATCCACTTCCCCGCGAATCCCCCTCCGCAACCACACTCACCCGGGTCAATTCGTGAGATCGGGCAACCCACACGGGCTTAGCCCGCACCTGGGTAGATACATGATTTGTCTGGTTTGAATATGTTTAGATCTTGTTTATCAAGTTGAATGCTTACTATATGACATAATAATACTATGTGCTTTGGTTTTCATTTTTTTGATTTTTTCTGAATTTTTATGCCCATTTGATCTTGGTCAAATCCTTGGTTTAACCAAGATTTAAACAAGTTTAAAACATAAAATTAAAAGGTAAGCCTGCATCCTTCTTAGTCACTCCAAAATGAAGCTTTTGGGAAGGTTTTTGAAACTTCCATGTTTGAAATCCAAAACGACTTCTCTTCGTGCTTGACTTCATAAGACAAAGTTTAGGGTTAGGGGTAGATACATGATTTTTCTGGTTTGAATATGTCTAGACCTTGTTTATCAACTTGAGTGCTTACTATATGACATAAGAAGGCTATATGTGCTTTGGTTTTTCTTTTTTTTTTGAATTTTTATGCCCATTTGAAACTTGGTCAAATCCAAGGTACGGTTTGACCAAGATTTGAACAAGTTTAAAACATGAAAATAAAAGGTAATCTCGACCTGGATCCTTTAGTCACTCTAAAATGAAGCTTTTGGGGGGTTTTTCAAATTTCCATGTTTGAAACCCAAAACCACTTCTCTTCATGCTTGACTTTGTAAGATAGAGTTTAGGATTAGGGGTAGATACGTACATGATTTTTCTAAGTATTTTTATGCCCATTTGAATCTTGGTCAAATCCTAAGTTTGACCAAGATTTGAACAAGTTTAAAACATTAAAATGAAAAGGTAAGCCTGGATCCTTCTTAGTCAATCTAAAATGAAGATTTTGGGAGGTTTTTGAAATTTCCATGTTTGAAACCCAAAACCACTTCTCTTCATGCTTGATCGACTTCATAAGACAGAGTTTAGGTTTAGGGGTAGATACATGATTTGTCTGGTTTGAATATGTTTAGACCTTGTTTATCAACTTGAATGCTTGCTATATGACATAAGAATACTATGTGCTTTGGTTTTCATTTTTTTGATTTTTACTGAATTTTTATGCCCATTTGATCTTGTTCAAATCCTAGGTTTAACCAAGATTTAATTAAACAAGTTTAAAACATGAAAATGAAAAGTTAAGCATGCATCCTTCTTAGTCACTCCAAAATGAAGCTTTTGGGAAGGTTTTTGAAATTTCCAAGTTTGAAACCCAAAACGACTTCTCTTCGTGCTTTACTTCATAAGACAAAGTTTAGGGTTAGGGGTAGATATATGATTTGTCTGGTTTGAATATGACTAGACCTTGTTTGTCAACTTGAGTGCTTACTATATGACATAAGAAGGCTATGTGCTTTGGTTTTTCATTTTTTTTGAATTTTTATGCCCATTTGAATCTTGGTCAAATCCTAGGTACGGTTTGACTAAGATTTGAACATGTTTAAAACTTGAAAATAAAAGGTAATCATGGATCCTTCTTAGTCACTCTAAAATAAATCTTTTAGGAGGTTTTTGAAATTTCCATGTTTGGAACCCAAAACCACTTCTCTTCATGCTTGACTTCGTAAGATAGAGTTTAGGGTTAGGGGTAGATACATGATTTGTCTGGTTTGAATATGTTTAGACCTTGTTTATCAACTCTAATGATTACTATATGACATAAGAATACTATGTGCTTTGGTTTTCATTTTTTGATTTTTTTCTGAATTTTTATGCCCAATTGATCTTGGTCAAATCCTAGGTTTAACCAAGATTTAAACAAGTTTAAAACATGAAAATAAAAGGTAAGCCCGGCCCGGATCCTTCTTAGTCACTCTAAAATGAAGCTTTTGGGAGGTATTTGAAATTTCCATGTTCGAAACCCAAAACCACTTCTCTTCATGCTTGACTTCGTAAGATAGAGTTTAGGGTAAGGGGTAGATACGTACATGATTTTTCTAAGTATTTTTATGCCCATTTGAATCTTGGTCAAATCCTAAGTTTGACAAAGATTTGAACAAGTTTGAAACATGAAAATGAAGGTAAGCGTGGATCCTTCTTAGTCACTCTAAAATGAAGCTTTTGGGAGGTTTTTGAAATTTCCATGTTTGAAACCCAAAACCACTTCTCTTCATGCTTGACTTCGTAAGATAGAGTTTAGGGTTAGGGGTAGATACGTACATGATTTTTCTAAGTATTTTACGCCCATTTGATTCTTGGTCAAATCCTAAGTTTGACCAAGATTTGAAAAAGTTTAAAACATGAAAATGAAAAGGGTAAGCCTGGATCCTTCTTAGTCACTCTAAAATGAAGCTTTTGGGAGGTTTTTGAAATTTCCATGTTTGAAACCCAAAACCACTTCTCTTCATGCTTGACTTTACAAGACAGAGTTTATGGTTAGGGGTAGATACATGTTTTGTCTGTTTTAAATATTTCTAGACCTTGTTTATCAACTTGAATGCCTTACTATATGACATAAGAAGACCATGCGCTTTGGGTTTTTTTTGAATTCTTATGACCATTTGAATCTCTTGGTCAAATCATAGATAGGTTTGACCAAGATTTAAACAAGTTTAACACATGAAAATGAAAAGGTAAGCTTGTATCCTTCTTAGTCACTCCAAAATGAAACTTTTGGGAGGGTTTTTGAAATGTCCATGTTTGAAACCCAAAACCACTTCTCATCGTGCTTGACTTCCTAAGACAGAGTTTAGGGTTAGGGGGTAGATACATGATTTTTGTGGTTTGAATATGTCAGACCTTGTTTGTCACCTCAATGCTTACTATATGACATAAGAAGACGATGTGCTTTTGTTTTTCATTTTTTATTTTTTTTAATTTTTATGCCCATTTGAATCTTGGTCAAATCATAGGTTTGACCATGATTTAAACATGTTTAAAACATGAAAATGAAAAAGTAAGCATGGATCCTTCTTAGTCACTCCAAAATGTACCAATTGATAGATGAGTTAACTTGGCTTCATGGAAAAAATAATGTCATGTAAATGAGTTAACTTGGCTTTCGTACCCTTGAATCCATAGGAAACTTTGTACAAATGTAGTATAATAGTCAACCGAGTTTTTACACCAACAGGTCTGTCAATTACGTGTGGTGCCCATGCGTGAGGTCCCACACTTCAGTGAGCACAAGTCAAGTGCGGTAGGTACGCAAACTCCAAGCCATCTTCTTTGTCAAGAGAAGACGCATCAGGATGTGTATTGGAAGTCTCTGGGTCCTTCAGGATCCTTCGGTTGTCCCTCTCACAAAAAAAATCTCTCTCATTCTCGGCCTCGCTCGACTCACTCGCTCGCTCGCACCTCCTGCGCACTGACAAACCCTGCACAACAGTCAACATCATCACCCGAAAAAGGGGAGACACCATAATGCTCTCCCTTCTTCTCTCCTTCCGAGTGATCCCTCTTCCTCCGAGTTTCACTCGATGGACAAACACACATGTGTTGCATAGTAATAATAAAAAAGTAGAAAAATCGACCAACGAATCTATGATTAAATAGGTTAATCTAGGGTTTTGCCCACTACTACAGATCAAGTTCAAAAATATCCAACTACTGCTTCGATTTTGGGCTACTAATATAAAATTAAATAAGTTGAACTAGTATTCCTCTAAATAAATCATTTTTGTATGCATTGTTTTATACTTTTCATAGCTATAGTGCATCACAAATTCATGATTTCATGCTTTGCTTTGACAATTTCGATTTTTTCTAACCACATTCTCTTTGATTTCAAATTTAGGTCAAACTATTGGTGTCTGGTATGTGTTCTACTTGAATTGGATGCGGCGTGCGCACATGTTTTGCCATTGTTTTGGGCTTCCACACATCTTTGGGGCATCCAAGTATTTAAGTTACCTTGTTTTTTCTTGAATTGTAATTCATGTACCATTCCTCCCAATTTTTGTGCCCATTTGAATCTTGGTCAAATCATAATTTTGACCAAGATTTGAACAAGTTTAAAACATGAAAATGAAAAGGTAAGCTTGGAGCCTTCTTAGTCACTCTAAAATGAAGCTTTTGGGAGGTTTTTGAAATTTCCATGTTTGAAACCCAAAACCACTTCTCTTCATGCTTGATCGACTTCATAAGACAGAGTTTAGGTTTAGGGGTAGATACATGATTTGTCTGGTTTGAATATGTTTATACCTTGTTTATCAACTTGAATGCTTACTATATGACATGAGAATACTATGTGCTTTGGTTTTCATTTCTTTGATTTTTACTGAATTTTTATGCCCATTTGATCTTGGTCAAATCCTAGGTTTAACCAATATTTAATTAAACAAGTTTAAAACATGAAAATGAAAAGGTAAGCATGCATCCTTCTTAGTCACTCCAAAATGAAGCTTTTGGGAAGGTTTTTTAAATTTCCATGTTCGAAACCCAAAATGACTTCTCTCCGTGCTTTACTTCATAAGACAAAGTTTAGGGTTAGGGGTAGATATATGATTTTTCTGATTTGAATATGACTAGACCTTGTTTGTCAAATTGAGTGCTTACTATATGACATAAGAAGGCTATGTGCTTTGGTGTTTCATTTTTTTTTTGAATTTTTATGCCCATTTGAATCTTGGTCAAATCCTAGGTACGGTTTGACCAAGATTTGAACATGTTTAAAACATGAAAATAAAAGGTAATCATGGATCCTTCTTAGTGACTCTAAAATGAATCTTTTAGGAGGTTTTTGAAATTTCCATGTTTGGAACCCAAAACCACTTCTCTTCATGCTTGACTTCGTAAGATAGAGTTTAGGGTTAGGGGTAGATACATGATTTGTCTGGTTTGAATATGTTTAGACCTTGTTTATCAACTTGAATGCATACTATATGACATAAGAATACTATGTGCTTTGGTTTCACATTTTTTTATTTTTTCTGAATTTTTATGCCCATTTGATGTTGGTCAAATCCTAGGTTTAACCAAGATTTAAACAAGTTTAAAACATGAAAATAAAAGGTAAGCCCGGCCCGGATTCTTCTTAGTCATTCTAAAATGAAGCTTTTGGGAGGTTTTTGAAATTTCAATGTTTGAAACCCAAAACCACTTCTCTTCATGCTTGACTTCGTAAGATAGAGTTTAGGGTTAGGGGTAGATACGTACATAATTTTTCTAAGTATTTTTATGCCCATTTGAATCTTGGTCAAATCCTAAGTTTGACAAAGATTTGAACAATTTTAAAACATGAAAATGAAAAGGTAAGCCTGGATCCTTCTTAGTCACTCTAAAATGAATCTTTTGGGAGGTTTTTGAAATTTCCATGTTTGAAACCCAAAACCACTTTTCTTCATGCTTGACTTCGTAAGATACAGTTGATGAGGACATCCCTACCTCACTACTACCTCCGTCATTAGCAAATGAAGATGAACCTGCTGTGAAGCTCAAGTCCAATGAAGTTCGGATTGGACCAATTACAAGAGCTCGTGCGAAGCTACTTAAACAACAGGTGAACTTGTTCCTAAACGATACTTTGATTGATGAGAACTTTATACTGCCTAAGAGGAGACAAGCATCGCACGAGGAGAGGAGCAGTTGGACATGAAGACGGACGTCAAGAGGGCCGTGAAGCTGGACATGGAGCTGGACATGAAGATATCTCATGGACGCGCGAGGGAGGAGCGGGAGGCATGCGCGAGAGGAGAAGAAGAAGTCCGGGCCGGTCCAGAACCCGGTCGGACCGGCCTCCGGACCGGGCAACCCGGTCCACGGCCGGTCGACCGGTCGACAACCGGCCGCCAACCGGAGGAAATTTATCGTACCGGGCGAAACCGGAAACTTCGCAGCTTCCCGGTTTCCGACCGGTTGACCGGACCACGGACCGGCCCGCCCGGTCCACAGCCCGGTCAACCGGATCCCGAGCCGGACCAGTCCGAGTCTGTCTCGACCGAGATCTATTCGGGTCGGTTTTACTTGTATTTTTCGACCGGAACTCGTCCCGGACGCCTATATAAGTGCCTTGGACGACCCCCTAGCTGCTTTAGACCACGTTTAAGATAAACCCTAGTTCATAGTTGTTTGCTAAGCAAAACTATTGTTCCCCAACTCTCCAATTCGTTGCGATCTGGAGTTTTATGCTACTGAAAGTTTGTGTGATCTGTCTGTTCCATTGGGGATTAGAAGATTGCAATCTACCGCTTCGTGGTCGGCGGCTACGTGCGCAAGTGTGTGGAGTTGCGAATATCTTGCAGGGTTGAGAGCTGTTGCATTGGCATCAGGAATCAATCGAGAGACTTCGTCGGCGTCATACAAGTTATCCTCCTCATCATCACCGATTCCATCCGCTGCTACCATCACGTGTTCATCAACACCCGTCGCTTACTGAGAAGATCGGGCAACCCCTTATCAACAGTTTAGGGTTAGGGGTAGATACGTACATGATTTTTCTAAGTATTTTACGCCCATTTGATTCTTGGTCAAATCCTAAGTTTGACCAAGATTTTAACAAGTTTAAAACATGAAAATGAAAAGGGTGAGCCTGGATCCTTCTTAGTCACTCTAAAATGAAGCTTTTGGGAGGTTTTTGAAATTTCATGTTTGAAACCCAAAACCACTTCTCTTCATGCTTGACTTTACAAGACAGAGTTTATGGTTATGGGGTAGATACATGATTTGTCTGCTTTAAATATTTCTAGACCTTGTTTATCAACTTGAATGCCTTACTATATGACATAAGAAGACCATGCGCTTTGGTTTTTTTTTTGAATTATTATGCCCATTTGAATCTCTTGGTCAAATCCTAGCTTGGTTTGACCAAGATTTAAACAATTTTAAAACATGAAAATGAAAAGGTAAGCCTGGATCCTTCTTAGTCACTCCAAAATGAAACTTTTGGGAGGGTTTTTTAAATGTCCATGTTTGAAACCCAAAACCACTTCTCATCGTGCTTGACTTCATAAGACAGAGTTTAGGGTTAGGGGGTAGCTACATGATTTTGTGGTTTGAATATGTCAGACCTTGTTTATCACCTCAATGCTTACTATATGACATAAGAAGACGACGTGCTTTTGTTTTCGTTTTTTTTATTCTTTTGAATTTTTATGCCCATTTGAATTTTGGTCAAATCATAGGTTTGACCATGATTTAAACATGTTTAAAACATGAAAATGAAAAAGTAAGCATGGATCCTTCTTAGTCACTCCAAAATGTACCAATTGATAGATGAGTTAACTTGGCTTCATGGAAAAAATAATGTCATGTAAATGAGTTAACTTGGCTTTCGTACCCTTGACTCCATAGGAAACTTTGTACAAATGTAGTATAATAATCAACCGAGTTTTTACACCAACAGGTCTTTCAATTACGTGTGGTGTCCATGCGTGAGGTCCCACACTTCAGTGAGCACAAGTCAAGTGCGGTAGGTACGCAAACTCCAAGCCATCTTCTTTGTCAAGAGAAGACGCATCAGGATGCGTATTGGAAGTTGATACGTCTCCGACGTATCGATAATTTCTTATGTTCCATGCCACATTATTGATGATTTCTACATGTTATATGCACAATTTATGTCATATTCGTGCATTTTCTGGAACTAACCTATTAACAAGATGCCGAAGTGCCGGTTCTCGTTTTCTGCTGTTTTTGGTTTCGAAATCCTAGTAACGAAATATTCTCGGAATCGGACGAAATCAACGCCCGGGTTCCTATTTTTCCCGGAACCATCCAGAACACCCGAGAGCCGCCGGAGGAAGCCACGGGGGCCCCACACCACACCCCGGCGCGGCCGAGAGGGGGCCGCGCCGCCCTATGGTGTGGTGGCCCCGAGCCCCCTCCGAGGATGCCCTTCCGCCTATTTAAAGCCTCCGTCGCTAAAACCCTATTACGGAGGACGAAACCCACGTAAACCTTCCGAGCCGCCGCCATCGCGAAGCCAAGATCTGGGGGACAGGAGTCTCTGTTCCGGCACCCTGCCGGAGCGGGGAAGTGCCCCCGGAAGGCTTCTCCATCGACACCGCTGCCATCTCCACCGCCATCTTCATCACAGCTGCTGCTCCCATGAGGAGGGAGTAGTTCTCCATCGAGGCTCGGGGCTGTACCGGTAGCTATGTGGTTCATCTCTCTCCTATGTACTTCAATACAATAATCTCATGAGCTGCCTTACATGATTGAGATTCATATGCTGATGCTTGTAATCTAGATGTCACTATGCTAGTCAAGTGAGTTTTACTTATGTGATCTCCGGAGACTCCTTGTCCCACGTGTGTAAAGGTGACAGTGTGTGCACCGTGTGGGTCTCTTAGGCTATATTTCATAGAATACTTACTCACTCGTTATGAATGGCGTAGTGAAGTGCTTATTTATATCTCTTTATGATTGCAATGTGTTTTGTATCACAATTTATCTATGTGCTACTCTAGTGATGTTATTAAAGTAGTTTATTCCTCCTGCACGGTGTAATGGTGACAGTGTGTGCATCCGTGTTAGTACTTGGCATAGGCTATGATTGTAATCTCTTGTAGATTATGAAGTTAACTATTGCTATGATAGTATTGATGTGATCTATTCCTCCTACATAGTGTGAAGGTGACAGTGTGCATGCTGTGTTAGTACTTGGTTTAGTCGTGTTGATCTTTCTTGCACTCTAAGGTTATTTAAATATGAACATTGAATTGTGGAGCTTGTTAACTCCGGCATTGAGGGTTCGTGTAATCCTACGCAATGTGTTCATCATCCAACAAGAGAGTGTAGAGTATGCATTTATCTATTCCGTTATGTGATCAATGTTGAGAGTGTCCACTAGTGAAAGTCTAATCCCTAGGCCTTGTTCCTAAATATCTGCTATCGTTGCTTGTTTACTTGTTTTATCTGCGTTACTCTTCGCTGCGCTACTACTGCTTGTTTACCGTCCTGGGCAAAGCACTTTTCTGGTGCCGTTGCTACAACTTATTCATACCACCTGTATTTCACTATCTCTTCGCCGAACTAGTGCACCTATTAGGTGTGTTGGGGACACAAGAGACTTCTTGCTTTGTGGTTGCAGGGTTGCATGAGAGGGATATCTTTGACCTCTTCCTCCACGAGATCGATAAACCTTGGGTGATCCACTTAAGGGAAACTTGCTGCTGTTATACAAACCTCTGCTCTTGGAGGCCCAACACTGTCTACAAGAATAGAAGCAACCGTAGACATCAAGCACTTTTCTGGCGCCGTTGCCGGGGAGGAAAGGTAAAAGGCACTCATACTCCGGTCTCAGGTAAAGTACTTTTCTGGCGCCGTTGTGTGTGTGCTCGAAGCTATTTCCTTTAGATCCTGCAATTGCATCTTTTTGTTTCTTGTTTACACTAGTTTGGCATAATGGACAACAATGAGCTTCTTATTCTATTTCCTGATTTAAGACATGGATGGTTTGATGCGAAAATTAAAAAACCTATGGAACATTATTTGCATGCTGGTAGTAATATTAGTATGAACGCTTTGAACACCATTGTTGCTAATGATATAGAAAGTTCTAAGCTTGGGGAAGCTGGTTTTCATGATCTTTTTAGTCCCCCAAGCATTGAGGAGAAAATTTTCTTTGATGATACTTTGCCTCCTATTTATGATGATTATGATGATAGTGGTCTTTTGGTGCCACCTACTATGGAGAGTAAATTTTGTTGTGATTATACTATGCCTCCTACACTTGATGAGAATAATAATGATAGCTACTTTGTTGAATTTGCTCCCACTACAACTAATAAAATTGATTATGCTTATGTGGAGAGTAATAATTTTATGCATGAGACTCATGATAAGAATGCTTTATGTGATAGTTATATTGTTGAGTTTGCTCATGTTGCTACTGAAAGTTATTATGAGAGAGGAAAATATGGTTGTAGAAATTTTCATGTTACTAAAACACCTCTCTATGTGCTGAAATTTTTGAAGCTATACTTGTTTTATCTTCTTATGCTTGTTACTTTGCTCTTCATGAACTTGTTTATTTACAAGATTCCTATGCATAGGAAGCATGTTAGACTTAAATATGTTTTGAATTTGCCTCTTGATGCTCTCTTTTGCTTCACATACTATCTTTTGCGAGTGCATCATTAAAACTGCTGAGCCCATCTTAACGGCTATCACTAGTAGGAAAAGCCTCATCAGTGGCGCACGAAAAATGGATTCTGTGGCGCATGGGAGGTGCGCCACAGAAACGTCGCCACAAAAATAAGGTTTCTGTGGCGCACCTGCTCATGCGCCACAGAATTAAGGTTTACGTGGCGCACGTGTTCTTAGGTGCGCCACGAAAAGCGTGCGCCACGGAATTGGTTTTTAGTGCGCCACGAGAATTTGCTTGTATTATACACGATTTTGTGCTGCACTGCTATACACATACACATGCGGTTTATAGACAGCAATACAGATACACAGATACACAGGTTATATACAGCAACATTCAGATATAATATAAATATCATGTACATTGCACAGATATAACATAGACATCATCATCACATTACTTAGAGCCCGATCGAGATACACATATATAGTGGCGAGTGTCAAATGTTTTGCATACAACTCTTAATTCATACAAACTTCACAATTTCGAGATACAAAGTAGTCTTCATCCGGTTCCTCCTTTGCTCCGTCATCTCTACCCACCAGGCTCGCTTGCATCGGGGTCCTTCATCCAGTTCCTACTATGATGAAAATGGAAGAAAGTGAGACCAACAAGTCCGATGCACAAGAGAAATGGAATAAATGCCTCATACATTGTTGGTCAACACAAATATTAACATTCGGGGACGGTGTAAGTGAGACCAAGTCCGATGCACAAGAGATTGATATTTGTGCTATCTTACCGAGGCTCACTTACGCCGCCCCGAGTGTACGGTGACCAAACATTTTAATCATCGGCATTTTGAAAATGTCAAAGCAAATGGAATGACAAAATGGAATAAGTGCCTCATACATTGTTGGTCAACACAAATATTAACATTTAGGGATGGCGTAAGTGAGACCAAGTCCGATGCACAAGAGATTGATATTTGTGCTATCTTACCAGAGCTCACTTACGCCACCCCCAAGTGTACGGTGACCAACATTTTAATCATCGGCATTTTGAAAATACCAAAGCAAATGGAATGACAAGGGCCTCATACTTTGTTGGTCGAAACAAATATTAACATTCCGGGACGGAGTTAGCGAGCCAGGTAGGATGCACAAGAGATTGATATTTGTGCAATCACACGAGGCTCACTAACACCGCCCCGAGTGTACGGTGACCAAGCATTTTAATCATCGGCATTTTGAAAATCTCAAAGCAAATGGAATGACAAAATGGAATAAGTGCCTCATACATTGTTGGTCAACACAAATATTAACATTTAGGGATGGTGTAAGCGAGGCCGGAGTAGGATGCACAAGAGATTGATATTTGTGCTATCTTACCAGGCTCACTTTCGCCACCCCCGAGTGTACGGTGACCAAACATTTTAATCATCGGCATTTTGAAAATCTCAAAGCAAATGGAATGACAAAATAGAATATGTGCCTCATACATTGTTGGTCAACACAAATACTTTGCAAAAGGGCCCCCTTTCCCCGGTCGGCGTTCCGTCAATGGGTGCTTGACGACACAACAACGCCGATCTGCATCTCCGGCGCAGAACCACGCCAGTCCCTCGCTGTCCAGTGAACGAGTCCTTGATGCAAAGACCGTGCCGGCCTGCCCGGCATTATGCCGGGCCGTGTTGCCGCGCTTCAAGCCGTGTGTCCCGCGCCCTGCACTGTTCGCCTTCTTGCCCGGTGAACCAATAGGCTGATCGTTGGAATAAGGAAACCGATGACAGCCGGTCGCAAGATTAAATTGCGATCGGCCGTCATCGGCTTCCTTATTCCAACGATTAGTCTATTCGTTCACCGGGCAAAGGCGAAGAGTGCAGGGCGCATGATCGACACGGCCTGAAGCGCGACAACGAGGGTCGGCATGATGCTAGGGAGGCTGGCACGGTCTTGGCATTAAGGACTCGTTCACGTACTCGGACGGCGAGAGAAGAAAAGTGGTGCTGCACCGGAGAGGCATGTCGGCGTTGTTGTCTCATCAAGGACTCGTTCACGGAACGGCGGCCGAGAAAGGGGGCTCGTCTACAAAGTATATTGCGGCGTATAGGTGACCAAACATTCTAATCATCGGCACTAAAATGGAAGAAAGGCCAATGCAATTAAGAAGTAGCTAGTATGAACTAAATGGAATGCCTCATACTTTGTTGGTCGAAACAAATATGAACATCCCGGGATGGCGTTAGTGAGGCCAGGTAGGATGCACAAGAGATTGATATTTGTGCCATCACACCGGGCTCACTAGCGACACCCGGAGTGTACGAGTGATCAACCAACCATCTAATCATCGACAAGTACAAAAACACCACCAAACCAGCAACCATGGTGACATAAGTCAAGATGCTCAAACACACATAGCATGCATGGAGCAGATGCTCCAAAGGGATTATTCATCACTTGGTAGTAACCAAGTGATGCTGGCAAGAAGAGGCCAAGCCTGAGCTAGTCAATCCGAGTAGAGATGGATATGCATAAGTAAGCAAGAACACATAGCCTATCCAAGTTAACCGAGATAAAACCAACCTTGACAACCAACTGAATCACCTAGCACCACCTAGCATTTTAAAACCATCAGAAACAGTCCTTTTTCTTCAAAGGATACCACAGTGGCATTCATTTACATGATCCCCTACAGTGGATATCTCTAATTTCATCAAAGCCAACAAGAAAAAGAAATATATCATTACTTAGTTGAGTTCAAAACAAAGCTAGGGTCCATAAGGGATTACTCATCACTTGGTAGTAACAAAGTGATGCTGTAGAAGAGAGGCCAAGCCTGAGCTAGTCAATCCGAGTAGAGATGGATATGCATAAGTAAGCAAGAACACATAGCCTATCCAAGTTAACCGAGATAAAACCAACCTTGACGACCAACTGAATCACCTAGCACCACCTAGCATTTTAAAACCATCGAAACAGTCCTTTTTCTTCAAAGGATACCACGGTGGCATTCATTTACATGATCCCCTACGAGTGGATATCTCTAATTTCATCAAAGCCAACAAGAAAAAGAAATATATCATTACTTAGTTGAGTTCAAAACAAAGCTAGGGTCCATAAGGGATTACTCATCACTTGGTAGTAACAAAGTGATGCTGGCAAGAGAGAGGCCAAGCCTGAGCTAGTCAATCCAGTAGAGATGGATATGCATAAGTAAGCAAGAGCACATAGCCAATCCATGTTAACCGAGATAAAACCAACCTTGACAGCCAACTGAATAACCTAGCATCACCTAGCTAGTCTTTTAAACCATCGAAACTTCCCATTTTCTTCAAAGGATACCATAGTGGCATTCATTTACATGATTCCCTATCGTGAATATCTCTATTTGGATAACATAAGCAATCCACACCGGTAAACAAGTCCTCATCACCTTATACAGGTTCAAACTTTGGATTTGTTTCCAACAAAGGTTGGAAAACAAATCAAATCCATTTAGTTTAACTGAATCATCACCAACACATGGTTCATTAATAAGAAGTGACAAGCATAGCACCAATTAATCAAGCAATATAGCAGCATCAGTAACAAACATAGCACCAATTAATCAACTATAGCTCCATCAGTAACAAGCATAGCAGCAATTAATCAAGCAATAGCGAGCATGACCTGCACATGACACTTTACTAAAGCCAAAGCTTCGAGTAAAGCAATCAAGGCTTTCATGCGGTTCTTGACGAGCAACAACTGCAAGCAATGGGATCATAATTCAATCCTCGTGCACATACAAGGTGATAAGCGGTTAATTACAATTGCATTAGACATCAATTGCAACCTGGCACAGGTGAAGATTGAATCACCCAATGTCCAGAACCAAGCAATTGCATGGATTCAGTTACCATAGCAAGACAATCAAAGTAGCGAGATAGCTTCACTTGGCTGCATAGAGGAGATACTTGAGTAACAAACCAAGCCGGCAAAGGAGGGGAGAGAGTTCTCCCCCTCTCGCATAGAGGAGATACTTGAGAAACGACATCCAGAATAAGAAAAGGGGGACTGGAGCAACAATCATGGGATTCCAACAATGGCATTCTATAACCAAAGGCACCTCCAACAATGTCAAGCTAAATCGTTCCAACATCGTGCTAGCAACTAGCAACACAGCAGCATCAACATCCAGAGCACAACAGCAGCACAACAACATCCAGAGCATTTCATCGAGCACTTTGTGCTCGCGCGGGAGAGGAAGAGGGAGGGGAGGGCAGAGGTGGAGCTCACCGAAAGCAGGGGTGGAGGAGGAGTTTGACGACGATGGCAGGGGTGGAGGAGGTGGAGGACGCGGCGGCTCGGCCTCCTCCTTGATGCGGCGGCGCCGGACCCTCCTCCTCGCACGCCTTGGCCCCTCCTCCTCCACGCCGCGGCGGCATGTGCTGCTGGTGGCGGGGATGGGTGGAGCGTGGGGGCATGCGCCCCTCGCGGAGGAAGGCGGCGGCGACGGCGATGGCGACGGCGACGACCATGGCGGCGCGCCTTGGTACGGATCGGAGGGGAGAAGGGAGAGAGGCGGCGCGGCGGTAGAGGGGATGAGGGCGCGGGGAGGGGTACGGGGATAATATAAGTTAGCTTATTTCTGTGGCGCACCAGCTCAAGTGCGCCACAGAATCAACAACTTCTGTGGCTCACCAGGGCAAGTGCGCCACAGAAATAGTTATTTCTGTGGCGCAGCAGGCCGTGTGCGCCACAGAAATAGTTATTTCTGTGGCGCACACGGCTGCTGCGCCACGAAATACCTACGCTAATAATTGGGAGTGCCGGGATGTGGGCCCTACATAGTTTACGTGGCGCAGGGTTCAGCAATGCGCCACAAAAATAAGCTAGTTTTGTGGCGCACACAGTCTCGTGCGCCACAAAATAAGTTTCTGTGACGCACTCAAAACGGTGCGCCACAGAACTAAGCTTGGCCTATAAGGGTTTTCCTACTAGTGTATATAAAGAAAGAACTTCTTGGGAGATAACCCATGTGTTATTTTGCTACAGTACTTTGTTTTATATTTGTGTCTTGGAAGTTGTTTACTACTGTAGCAACCTCTCCTTATCTTAGTTTTGAGTTTTGTTGTGCCAAGTAAAGTCTTTGATAGTAAAGTAAGTACTAGATTTGGATTACTTGTGCGGTTCAGATTTCTTTGCTTGTCACGAATGCGGGTCTAACTCCCTGTAGGTAGCTCAGAAAATTAAGCCAATTTACGTGCATGATCCTCGGATATGTACGCAACTTTCATTCAATTTGAGCATTTTCATTTGAGCAAGTCTGGTGGCCTAATAAAATCCATCTTTACGGACTGTTCTGTTTTGACAGATTCTGTCTTTTATTTCGCATTGCCTCTTTTACTATGTTGGATGAATTTCTTTGATCCATTAATGTCCAGTAGCTTTATGCAATGTCCGGAAGTGTTAAGAATGATTGTGTCACCTCTGAACATGTTAATTTTTATTGTGCACTAACCCTCTAATGAGTTGTTTCGAGTTTGGTGTGGAGGAAGTTTTCAAGGATCAAGAGAGGAGTATGATGCAATATGATCAAGGAGAGTGAAAGCTCTAAGCTTGGGGATGCCCCGGTGGTTCACCCCTGCATATTCTAAGAAGACTCAAGCGTCTAAGCTTGGGGATGCCCAAGGCATCCCCTTCTTCATCGACAACATTATCGGGTTCCTCCCCTGAAACTATATTTTTATTCCGTCACATCTTATGCATTTTGCTTGGAGCGTCGGTTTGTTTTTGTTTTTTGTTTTGTTTGAATAAAATGGATCCTAGCATTCACTTTGTGGGAGAGAGACACGCTCCGCTGTAGCATATGGAAAAGTATGTCCTTAGGCTCTACTCATAGTATTCATGGCGAAGTTTCTTCTTCGTTAAATTGTTATATGGTTGGAATTGGAAAATACTACATGTAGTAACTCTAAAATGTCTTGGATAATTTGATACTTGGCAATTGTTGTGCTCATGTTTAAGCTCTTGCATCATATACTTTGCACCCATTAATGAAGAAACACTTAGAGCTTGCTAATTTGGTTTGCATATTTGGTTTCTCTAGAGTCTAGATAATATCTAGTATTGAGTTTTGAACAACAAGGAAGACGGTGTAGAGTCTTATAATGTTTACAATATGTCTTTTATGTGAGTTTTGCTGCACCGTTCATCCTTGTGTTTGTTTCAAATAACCTTGCTAGCCTAAACCTTGTATGGAGAGGGAATACTTCTCATGCATCCAAAATACTTGAGCCAACCACTATGCCATTTGTGTCCACCATACCTACCTACTACATGGTATTTATCCGCCATTCCAAAGTAAATTGCTTGAGTGCTACCTTTAAAATTCCATCATTCACCTTTGCAATGTATAGCTCATGGGACAAATAGCTTAAAAACTATTGTGGTATTGAATATGTACTTATGCACTTTATCTCTTATTAAGTTGCTTGTTGTGCGATAACCATGCTTCTGGGGACGCCATCAACTATACTTTGTTGAATATCATGTGAGTTGCTATGCATGTCCGTCTTGTCCGAAGTAAGAGAGATCTACCACCTTAATGGTTGGAGCATGCATATTGTTAGAGAAGAACATTGGGCCGCTAACTAAAGCCATGATTCATGGTGGAAGTTTCGAGTTTTGGACATATATCCTCAATCTCATATGAGAATAATAATTGTTGCCACATGCTTATGCATTAAAGAGGAGTCCATTATCTGTTGTCCATGTTGTCCCGGTATGGATGTCTAAGTTGAGAATAATCAAAAGCGAGAAATCCAAAATGCGAGCTTTCTCCTTAGACCTTTGTACAGGGCGGCATGGAGGTACCCCATTGTGACACTTGGTTAAAACATGTGCATTGCAAAGATCCGGTAGTCCAAGCTAATTAGGACAAGGTGCGGGCACTATTAGTACACTATGCATGAGGCTTGCAACTTGTAAGATATAATTTACATAACTCATATGCTTTATTACTACCGTTGACAAAATTATTTCATGTTTTCAAAATAAAAGCTCTAGCACAAATATAGCAATCGATGCTTTCCTCTTTGAAGGACCATTCTTTTTACTTTTATGTTGAGTCAGTTCACCTATCTCTCTCCACCTCAAGAAGCAAACACTTGTGTGAACTGTGCATTGATTCCTACATACTTGCATATTGTACTTGTTATATTACTCTATGTTGACAATTATCCATGAGATATACATGTTACAAGTTGCTTCAATACCTTTACTTTGATTTATTGCTTTATGAGTTAACTCTTATGCAAGACTTATTAATGCTTGTCTTGAAGTACTATTCATGAAAAGTCTTTGCTTTATGATTCACTTGTTTACTCATGTCATTACCATTGTTTTGATCACTGCATTCATTACATATGTTTACAAATAGTATGATCAAGTTTATGATGGCATGTCACTCCAGAAATTATACGTAGTTATCGTTTACCGCTCGGGACGAGCAGGAACTAAGCTTGGGGATGCTGATACGTCTCCGACGTATCGATAATTTCTTATGTTCCATGCCACATTATTGATGATTTCTACATGTTATATGCACACTTTATGTCATATTCATGCATTTTCTGGAACTAACCTATTAACAAGATGCCGAAGTGCCGGTTCACTGTTTTACTGCTGTTTTTGGTTTCAGAAATCCTAGTAACGAAATATTCTCGGAATCGGACGAAATCAACGCCCAGGTTCCTATTTTTCCCGGAACCATCCAGAACACCCGAGAGCCGCCAGAGGGAAGCCCTAGGGGCCCCACACCACACCCTGGCGCGGCCAGAGGGGGGGCCGCGCCGCCCTATGGGGTGGTGGCCCCAGGCCCCCTCCGAGGCTGCCCTTCCGCCTATTTAAAGCCTCCATCACGAAAACCCTATTACGGAGGACGAAACCCACAGAAACCTTCCAGAGCCGCCGCCATCGCGAAGCCAAGATCTGGGGGACAGGAGTCTCTGTTCCGGCACCCTGCCGGAGCGGGGAAGTGCCCCCGGAAGGCTTCTCCATCGACACCGCTGCCATTTCCACCGCCATCTTCATCACCGCTGCTGCTCCCATGAGGAGGGAGTAGTTCTCCATCGAGGCTCGGGGCTGTACCGGTAGCTATGTGGTTCATCTCTCTCCTATGTACTTCAATACAATAATCTCATGAGCTGCCTTACATGATTGAGATTCATATGATGATGCTTGTAATCTAGATGTCACTATGCTAGTCAAGTGAGTTTTACTTATGTGATCTCCAGGAGACTCCTTGTCCCACGTGTGTAAAGGTGACGAGTGTGTGCACCGTGTGGGTCTCTTAGGCTATATTTCACAGAATACTTACTCACTGTTATGAATGGCGTAGTGAAGTGCTTATTTATATCTCTTTATGATTGCAATGTGTTTTGTATCACAATTTATCTATGTGCTACTCTAGTGATGTTATTAAAGTAGTTTATTCCTCCTGCACGGTGTAATGGTGACAGTGTGTGCATCCGTGTTAGTACTTGGCATAGGCTATGATTGTAATCTCTTGTAGATTATGAAGTTAACTATTGCTATGATAGTATTGATGTGATATATTCCTCCTACATAGTGTGAAGGTGACAGTGTGCATCTTTGTGTTAGTACTTGGTTTAGTCGTGTTGATCTTTCTTGCACTCTAAGGTTATTTAAATATGAACATTGAATTGTGGAGCTTGTTAACTCCGGCATTGAGGGTTCGTGTAATCCTACGCAATGTGTTCATCATCCAACAAGAGAGTGTAGAGTATGCATTTATCTATTACTGTTATGTGATCAATGTTGAGAGTGTCCACTACTGAAAGTCTAATCCCTAGGCCTTGTTCCTAAATATCGCTATCGTTGCTTGTTTCTTGTTTCTTAGCGTTACTCTGTCTGCGCTACTACTGCTTGTTCTATCGTCTCGGGCAAAGCACTTTTACGGTGCCGTTGCTACAACTTATTCATACCACCTGTATTTCACTATCTCTTCGCCGAACTAGTGCACCTATTAGGTGTGTTGGGGACACAAGAGACTTCTTGCTTTGTGGTTGCGGGGTTGCATGAGAGGGATATCTTTGACCTCTTCCTCCCTGAGATCGATAAACCTTGGGTGATCCACTTACGGGAAACTTGCTGCTGTTCTACAAACCTCTGCTCTTGGAGGCCCAACACTGTCTACAAGAATAGAAGCACCCGTAGACATCAGAAGTCTCTGGGTCCTTCAGGATCCTTCGGTTGTCCCTCTCACAAAAACAAATCTCTCCCATTATCGGCCTCGCTCGACTCACTCGCTCACACCTCCTGCGCACTGACAAACCCTGCACAACAGTCAACATCATCACCCGAAAAAGGGGAGACACCATAATGCTCTCCCTTCTTCTCTCCTTCGGAGTGATCCCTCTTCCTCCGAGTTTCACTCGATGGGCAAACACACATGTGTTGCATAGTAATAATATAAAATTATAAAAATCGACCTACAAATCTATGATTAAATAGGTTAATCTAGGGTTTTGCCCAGTACTACATATCAAGTTCAAAAATATCCAACTACTGGTTCGATTTTGGGCTACTAATATAAAATTAAATAAGTTGAACTAGTATTCCTCTAAAAAATCATTTTGGTATGCATTGTTTTATACTTTTCATAGCTATAGTGCATCACAAAATTCATGATTTCATGCTTTGCTTTGCCAATTTCAATTTTTTCTAACCACCTTCTCTTTGATTTCAAATTTAGGTCAAACTATTGGTTCCTGGTATGTGTTCTACTTGAATTGGATCTTTGCGTGCGCACATGTTTTCCATTGTTTTGGGCTTCCACACATCTTTGGGGCATCCAAGTATTTAAGTTACCTTGTTTTTTCTTGAATTGTAATTCATGTACCATTCCTCCCAATTTTTGTGCCCATTTGAATCTTGGTCAAATCATAAGTTTGACCAAGATTTGAACAAGTTTAAAACATGAAAATGAAAAGGTAAGCTTGGAGCCTTCTTAGTCACTCTAAAATGAAGCTTTTGGGAGGTTTTTGAAATTTCCATGTTTGAAACCCAAAACCACTTCTCTTCATGCTTGATCGACTTCATAAGACAGAGTTTAGGTTTAGGGGTAGATACATGATTTGTCTGGTTTGAATATGTTTAGACCTTGTTTATCAACTTGAATGCTTACTATATGACATAAGAATACTATGTGCTTTGGATTTCATTTTTTGATTTTTACTGAATTTTTATGCCCATTTGATCTTGGTCAAATCCTAGGTTTAACCAAGATTTAATTAAACAAGTTTAAAACATGAAAATGAAAAGGTAAGCATGCATCCTTCTTAGACACTCCAAAATGAAGCTTTTGGGATGGTTTTTGAAAATTTCCATGTTTGAAACCCAAAACGACTTCTCTTCGTGCTTTAGTTCATAAGACAAAGTTTAGGGTTAGGGGTAGATATATGATTTTTCTGGTTTGAATATGACTACACCTTGTTTGTCAACTTGAGTGCTTACTATATGACATAAGAAGGCTATGTGCTATGGTTTTTCATATTTTTTTTGAATTTTTATGCCCATTTGAATCTTGGTCAAATCCTAGGTACGGTTTGACCAAGATTTGAACATGTTTAAAACATGAAAATAAAAGGTAATTATGGATCCTTCTTAGTCACTCTAAAATGAAGCTTTTAGGAGGTTTTTGAAATTTCCATTATTGAAACCCAAAACCACTTCTATTCATGCTTGACTTCGTAAGATAGAGTTTAGGGTTAGGGGTAGATACATGATTTGTCTGGTTTGAATATGTTTAGACCTTGTTTATCAACTTGAATGCTTACTATATGACATAAGAATACTATGTGCTTTGGTTTTCATTTTTTTATTTTTTCTGAATTTTTATGCCCATTTGATCTTGGTCAAATCCTAGGTTTAACCAAGATTTAAACAAGTTTAAAACATGAAAATAAAAGCTAAGCCCAGCCCGGATCCTTCTTAGTCATTCTAAAATGAAGGTTTTGGGAGGTTTTTGAAATTTCCATGTTTGAAACCCAAAACCACTTCGCTTCATGCTTGACTTCGTAAGATAGAGTTTAGGGTTAGGGGTAGATACGTACATGATTTTTCTAAGTATTTTTATGCCCATTTGAATCTTGGTCAAATCCTAAGTTTCACAAAGATTTGAACAAGTTTAAAACATGAAAATGAAAAGGTAAGCCTGGATCCTTCTTAGTCACTCTAAAATGAAGCTTTTGGAGGTTTTTGAAATTTCCATGTTTGAAACCCAAAACCACTTCTCTTCATGCTTGACTTCGTAAGATAGAGTTTAGGGTTAGGGGTAGATACGTACATGATTTTTCTAAGTATTTTACGCCCATTTGATTCTTGGTAAAATCCTAAGTTTGACCAAGATTTTAACAAGTTTAAAACATGAAAATGAAAAGGGTAAGCCTGGATCCTTCTTAGTCACTCTAAAATGAAGCTTTTGGGAGGTTTTTGAAATTTCCATGTTTGAAACCCAAAACCTCTTCTCTTCATGCTTGACTTTACAAGACAGAGTTTAGGGTTAGGGGGTAGATACATGATTTGTCTGTTTTAAATATTTCTAGACCTTGTTTATCAACTTGAATTCCTTACTATATGACATAAGAAGACCATGCGCTTTGTTTTTTTAATTCTTATGCCCATTTGAATCTCTTGGTCAAATCCTAGCTAGGTTTGACCAAGACTTAAACAAGTTTAACACATGAAAATGAAAAGGTAAGCTTGTATCCTTCTTAGTCACTCCAAAATGAAACTTTTGGGAGGGTTTTTGAAATGTCCATGTTTGAAACCTAAAACCACTTCTCATCGTGCTTGACTTCATAAGACAGAGTTCAGGGTTAGGGGGTAGATACATGATTTTTGTTGTTTGAATATGTCAGACCTTGTTTATCACCTCAATGCTTACTATATGACATAAGAAGACGACGTGCTTTTGTTTTTCATTTTTTTATTTTTTTGAATTTTTATGCCCATTTGAATCTTGGTCAAATCATAGGTTTGACCATGATTTAAACATGTTTAAAACATGAAAATGAAAAAGTAAGCATGGATCCTTCTTAGTCACTCCAAAATGTACCAATTGATAGATGAGTTAACTTGGCTTCATGGAAAAAATAATGTCATGTAAATGAGTTAACTTGGCTTTCGTACCCTTGAATCCATAGGAAACTTTGTACAAATGTAGTATAATAATCAACCGAGTTTTTACACCAACGAGTTCGTCAATTACGTGTGGTGCCCATGCGTGAGGTCCCACACTTCAGTGAGCAAAAGTCAAGTGCGGTAGGTACGCAAACTCCAAGCCATCTTCTTTGTCAAGAGAAGACGCATCAGGATGCGTATTAGAAGTCTCTGGGTCCTTCAGGATCCTTCGGTTGTCCCTCTCACAAAAAAAATCTCTCTCATTCTCGGCCTCGCTCGACTCGCTCGCTCGCACCTCCTGCACACTGATACGTCCATTTTGCATCACTATTTTATATCATAATTTACTGTTATTCATTGATATATTTCATATTTAGAGGTGATACTTATGTTATTTCATCTATTTTGCATGTTTCATGATTATTGGAGGATCATCCACGGAGTCGAGTTCTGTCTGGAAAAAGCACCGTCAGAATGCAATATTTCTGGAGATAAACAATTGACGGAAATTACACCGAAGATCTTATTTTCCCAGAAGATTGAGTTAGCCAAAAGGAGGAGCCGAGGAGGGCCGCCATGGGCCCCCCCATAGGCCGGCGCGGGCCCTGGCCTGGCCGCGCCGCCTGGTGGGGAGGGGGCCCACAGCCCCCTTCGGCCGCCTCTCTTTCGCGTACTTTTTCGCCCCGAAAACCTAAGCTCCGAGAGAATAATCGCGAGGAGACACAGCCGCCTCTGCGGGGCGGAAAACACCAGAGAGAATAGAGCTCTCCGGCAGGCTGAAATCCGCCGGGGAAATTCCCTCCCATAGGGGGAAATCGACGCCATCGTCACCGCCATCGAGCTGGAATTCATTGGGATTATCATCACCATCATCTCCACCACCGTCACCGTCATCTCCACCGCTGCACGTCGTCACCGCTGTAACATCTAGGGTTGAATCTTGATTGTTTGGTAGGGGAAACTCACCCGATATTGATTACTCCTTGTTATTGATGCTATTGAGTGAAACCATTTGATACGTCC
>NC_061514.1:214061298-214157720 GCF_022539505.1 Lolium rigidum
GAATGGCATGCCCTCGCATCTGCCCGCCTTGATTGAGACTGGGGCAGCTGGCCTGATGGAGGCCCTCTGATGAAAGCCGATTGGGTGGCCACTTCCACAGTCTCCGCGCAGCGATTTTCACAAAGGGATGATCCTGGCTTGGAACTCAAGTTCATTATCTCGAAACATTTAAGGTAATTCATGAAGACTTGATGCTGACACTCCGGGCCATTGAGTTTTGACTAAGATTCCGGTCACCACCTGTGGTCGAAGAGAGAGGCTGATGATGAGAGACCATATATACCGGGCTGGGTTGAGAATCGGTTCAAAGAAATGTAAAGACCAAATTGGGGAAATTTCTTCATTAATAAAAACAGGATTTCTTACAAAGGAAGAACTGATCATTTGAAGGAAGAACAAAGAAGGGTCATATTATTAAAAAAATGTAAGAAGGCCTATTAGCTGGTTTCTAATACGGCTAGGCCTATAATCGGCAGATCCTACCTTACAATATCACTTCGCGTCTCGCCGCTGCCCGAACTCTCATCGGCAAAGGTTGCCTGGCGGGCTCGCCGCTTACTCCCGCAGCCCCCACGTGGAGCTTCATCCCCGCCTTCATCGTCGCTGGCCGCCGTCAGTCTGTACCACATGGAGGCGTTGCTGGGCGGGTAGCCCTCGAGGAGCTGCGCCGCTGCCTCCTCTTCCTCTTCTTTCGCAGGTGGGGGCAGCCCTGTGGGAAACCGTCGTCCTCGCCCGGGACTGCCTCCCGCTCTGCTGAGGAACCGAAGATCTTCATCCCCGCTGTCAAGGGGACTTGTCGTCCCTAGACCAAATGAGAGGCGGCCTCTCGTCCCATTCTTCTCGGGGAACGGATTTCCTGGCGTCTCAGCGGGAGGAGTCGGACCCACAGGGAAAGTCTGAGGAGAGTGGGGCAAAGACATGTGGTGGCATGTAGGGTTTTGGGTGCTAATGCAAGTGAGGATCAAGGAGACGAAGCTGTTTAGAACGGTTAAATAAAGGGGATATGAGAGAGATTCAATGCCACAAATAGCCTTTGAGAGATGTTGCCCAACAGAAAGTTTTGCGGCCATGAGAAGTGGAAGGGGCAAGGCATCATGATGAGGATTCTCATGCGCCTCTTTCGCTCATTATTTATTTATCTAATCTCTGACTGGTCAGTTCTGGTGACATGCCTTCTGTTTTGAATGACATTTCCAAATCAGCTATGCCTTCCTTTCGTCGGGTCACAATGTGGCAGTTCTGCTCACCATGACCTGACGAAAGAGAAGATTTAAATGTCATTTGCAAAACCAGGGGGCAAGTGTGTTATCACCAGAATTTGACCGAAATGTAGGTGGGTCATGATCAAGATGGACTCAAGAATACATGTACTAAGAAATACGGAATCTACTACACGCAAAGTTTGGGGTTAAGTTTACCTTTAAATACTCCGGAACATATTACGCTGCTCTGCAGAGTTAGAGGCCGCATCGTGCACGGTTAGGTGCACACCCATCATAGAAAGTCCCTTGGACTATAAATATGTATCTAGGGTTTATGGAATAAACAACAACCAACGCTCAACACAAACAAATCTCAAGCAAGACGCTTAACCCTTCGCCCCGAGGGTCACACATCGATGTTGCCTAGATCGATCTTGCGATCTAGGCAGCACAAGCCCGCCACGCTTGTTCATGCGCTGTTCGCGACCGGCCTTTTGATGCGGTGGATCCAGCTAACTACCTAAGTTGATGCCCGATCTTTCTATATTGTAGAACCTGGGTAGATTCTCCCAACAACGCGATGAACGCAGCCCGGAGTAAGAGGGAACGTAATCCAAATAGCAACGGATCGACAACCGATACGCCCTAAACCCTAGCTAGACAATCCTTGATGAACAATGAACCTCAGAAAGGATAATATAGAGATGAAATCTGCACAGATTCTGGGAGGGGATGATACACGTGAACACACGCACCCAGGGTATAACCTAAAACTCGGCATCAAACTTGTTCTCCTCAAACCCTAGCCGTGCTCCACTTATACAGAGGTGGTGGCCGGCCAGCCCTAGTGGGCTCACCTTGGTTTGACAGCCCAAACCAACTGACTCAATTTATTAAAAACCCATTGGTCCCAGGCCATATGACTATGGCAGAGATAAAATAAGATAAACTAAGCCGTGGAGTCCTGAATCGGGCTCCACATTCTCCGTGCCTATATATCATCCTCCCCAAGAAGCGCGAACCGCAACGCCGTGAGGGTCTTCCGGAAAAGGTGACGATATGAACATGACACGCCCTCGCTCGCTCTCAAGTCTTGCTGCCTTCCACAATTGCCATCCTCCCCTCGCGGCCTTCTCGACTTGGATAAGCCAAAGACTCTGGCGCCTCCTTTCTTCTCCACATGAGCTTGGACTGCGCCACTCTTCTTGCGAGGCTTTGATGTGACCTTGTGTCGCCGCACATGACCACAAGATGTGTAATTCTGTGCCACATATAGATGTCTCATACGGCCCATCCAGCTGATGCAGACCATGTGTCGAAAACTGATTTGGTGATTCTAGCACGGTAATGCCACGCCATCATCACCGATTAAGGCTTCGCCCTCCTACTCCTCCCACGCGCATCATGCTTACATACAACATATCATCAAGATGGGCACATCACTAGCCTGATACTTGCATCAACACAAATCGAACTGTAGCACATGTCGCAACATCCACATCAACAAGTGTAGCTTCATCCGCTTTGTCACCAAAGAATTGTCTTATTACTCCAGCAGGCATGGCTGAAACACACTAATATCAATATTTAAACATCATGCACCTCTTGTCGCACTTTTAGGCTTGTGCAACTTCTCCTCATTTACTCACTAACCTACATCGGACTTGATATGACTACTACCTATAGGCTTCAAAGTCCTCTCGCTTGCCACCATGAGACAAAAGTAATTATGTATTTGCTCGCCCAAAGATGTGTCACAGGCTGACACCAGACTGCCACTGCAGACGCCTGGCAGCAATCCACACACCCCAATGGTAACACACATCTAACGATCTCATCAACATAATCATCAACTGCAAATGGCACACGCACCCAGAGCAATCTTCAGCATACTACAAATATTCAACCACTCAAGACGCGCTTAGGTCTGCAGACGCCATGTAGACAACCCCAACGCTTATCACTATCAGCTTCACACTGCCATTAGTACAGCTACCACCATCAATCATCAACTTGCAAGCCTCAGTCTCTTTTCATAGCTAATCGAAGTCTCAACAAACTCCACCGCCGAATCTTGTCAACTGCCTTGCAAGCATCATCGTAAATTTTTGAGCGTAGGTATTCAGCTCCGCTCAATGGTACATCATTCACCATGTGAGTGCTCTTGTACGAGCGCTTCCTCTCCTTCAAGATTTCACCTCAACCTTAGTGACTGTTGGTAGTGGAACACCCAATAGGAACTATGCACTTGTCCACTTCCTCTATTGCATGCACAACTGGACGATCGCTTACGCCGCAATGGTAACCCAAACCACCACAAAGAAACGCTTTAAAGTCCGCCCAAGTATACATACTGCTTCATCACACCCAAAGATCATACCAATATATGTCCAATCCTCAAGATCCACACGCCCGTAGAGCTAGAAGACAGGCATCATAACGGTGAACTTCCCTAGGCGACGACATCGTTGGAAACCCAACTCCATACTTCTCCCAATCCTCAGACGTTTCAATTGTCGCTATTATGGCATAAAATACCACTTTAGTCCCGACACACACCAAGCATTCTCCCAACGGCGGATATCAAGGTAATCATTGAAAACATCACCGGATTTCATGCCACTGAACACCGTATGCCATACATCGTCTCCAATGAAGCAAATAGTAGTGGTGCATCAAGGAGCATCGCTGAGAAATAAGAGCAGCAAAGAGCTTCTAAGAAGCAACCGCAGTAATGCACTGCCTCCGGCCCAGGGTTCGCTGACCGCCCCACTGCTCGTCCGGCTCATCAGCCTGCTTGACCGGTCGCTAACCGGATCAAGCGCCTCGCATCGAGCAAACCGAAATTGGGCTAATTTGCTAACTTCCCGCTTCTGCGTCTGGTTGACCGGATTTTACGCCAGTTGCCCGTCATCGCCCGTTGACCGGAGTTTACGCTAGGCCGCTCCGCACATCGCCCGTTGGGACCGAGTTCACGCCAGCTGCCCACACGGGCCCGCTGGACTGATTTCCTGGACGGATTTTCCCGGTCGCGAATTGCCTTTTCCCGATTCGTCGCGATTTTTCGCGATTTTGACTCCGAAACAGCCATGGATGACCTAAACTGCACCAAATCATGCCAAACCTCTCCAACTACAACCTCCTTCGACCGAGAGCCAAACTCCTCCGATCTTAGAGCTAATCTTCTGGCAGCTGAAACTGAACAAAGAGATCATCAACAACACCTCGCCGTGAGCAACCTGCAGGAAGTCGATAACATATGATGCGGTGATCCAAGCCAATCCACCTAAGTTGATGCCCGATCTTCATACGAGAACCTGGTAGAGATTCCTCCTAACAACGCGGCGGTGAACGCAGCCCGGGAGAAGAGGAACTAATCCAAAGAGCAACGGATCATGAATCGATACGCCTCAAACCTGAGCTAGACAATCCTTGATGAACACAAGAACCTTCGTTAGCCGGATAATATAGATAAACGGCAGCGCGTACCCGGAGGACGATACACGGAACACACGCAACTAGGCATAACTCAAACTGCATCAAACTGTTCTCCTCAAACCCTAGCTGTCTCCACTTATATGAGGGCGGGTAGCCGCCAGCCCTAGTGACGGCTCACTTGTGTTTCCTTAATAACTTAGGACCCGAGTTCTTGTTATCTGTTCCGAGACTGAGCGCTCTAACCACACGTGGGTATGCTTACCGGGTCTCCCCTTGACCACTGCCGGAATCTACAGCTTTGTCCAGTGGTCACAATTAGTTTGAATGCTTTGTTTCTCTCGAGCGTGCAAGCTTGTTTCTTTGTGGTCAGATTATATGATATTACTTTTGGGGAAGCCATGTTGCCTTGTAACCCCGTTGTCTCTTGCACGTCCGTAGGTGCGGCACGTATTGTTAAGAGGTCATCCTCTAGTGGGCTCTGATCCTCTTAGCCGTTCTCGCAACAGCTAGGTCCGCGTCAGAGTTCCGATTTGGCTCTGAAACGTGTTAACTTAGTTAGGTGGTTTCCTGGACATTGTTGTGGTGAAGGAGAGTGCGAGTCGTGATATCCACCTGTCGCAAGTGGGTTGAGCGTGTGTGTGGGCACATTTGGGCACCCCTGCAGGGTTACAATCTTATCGATAAGCCGCGTCCGCGGTTATGGACGACTTGGAGCTGTATGACTCGATCATATACAACTTACACCTGTTGTTTCAATCCTAATAATTTGCATAGTAAGATAGAACAACTTAAATAATAATTGGTTAAAACTTGTCAACAGTGTGAGTGCCTTTGTAAGTACCTCTTTGCGAAGGGGGAAAGCATCGGCTGTGTCATGTTTGCAGAGTATATAACTGTTTGTTGTGCGCTCTCTCACCTTCTCTGATTAGACGAATGTTGTAGAGTGTCTCTATAGGTTTTTAGTGCTTGCGTGCTGCCGCTTAACCCCACCATATTGCCTATGACGTTCCTCTTGCGTCCTCTAAGTCCCCTGCGCGCCTCAAGTACAAAGGACGACTGGTTGACGAATGCTTATACGTCTTGAAGTCTTGTTAAATACAAACCCGTACTTATTGCTGCTTCTACGGGATATAACCGGGCAGGTATGAAGATATGTCCGATGAAGATGATGTTAGCAAGGTTACCCTTCCGGCTTGGCCTGGGCAGGGTTATGGACGCCACTGGTTATCTTTAGGACTCTTAGTCCAATTTTTATCTTGTCCGTACTCGGACGTATTCGATCTTCTCTATGATTTCAATCTTTGAATTGTATATTTGTATCTTGACTCGTTGGACTCGTTGTAATATATGTAGGGCTCTATTGTAAATCTATTGTAATGTTACCGCTCGTGTTAATTCCTCTGGCATCACGTGTGTGATTCGTCGCGCACGTCGTGTCGGAGGGCGTCTCAGAATCGATATCGTGCGGAATTCGGCGGGATCGCTGGAATCCTCATGGTACCGGTTCCGGGGCGTCACAAGTTGGTATCAGAGCTCAGGTTTGACGGTACCCCACTAGTCCAGCCTGTAGGATAACCTTGCCAACGGTCGTTGAGTTTAGAGAGTCCAAACTATTTTCGAAAATTCGTTGGATAGTTCTGATTAGCTCTGATTTTTCTCCTTGTCTATATTCTTTCTGCTTACCTATGCGAGTTTTGAGTCTTCTCTCTTATCTGAGTTTTTCGAGTCTTAGGTTTCGACGTGGGTTGGACGATCTTTGCCTCTCATCTATAGGTCCGATCTTCGGAGATCCCAACAGAAGCGCATCATCGCCAACGGAACAACGACTTTTGTTAGTGGTGTCGCCGATCTACGTGGAGCAAGAATTCTAGTTAGTGGTGTCGAGGAGATCGACACGTCGCCAGAAGATCCGATAGTTCGCCTCTCTTCCCCCGTACCTGGACGTGGAATCTCGGGGCGAGATTCTTTGTTAGTGGTGTCGTTTGTAACGACCTGGAAAAACCCTAAATATATTTTTCTTCACCGCTGCTTGTTTTTCCATGTCATTCCAAGTTCATCATGGCATAAGCATCATATCATCCATGTTTTTAACAAACAAAATTATTTTACAAACCCTAATTATCTTATTTTCCTTCTCATATGGTTTATATAATAACCTCCTCTTCTCTTTCTTTTAACAAAACCTAACCAACAAACCTATTTTATTTTTGGGTATAAAATATTTTGGCAATTCCCTCTCACTCTATCCATCTTGTATTCAAATTCAATTTTTATTTGAGCAAGTTGAAATCAAATGGCTAAAACAGTTTTGAAAAAGAAAAGAGAAAAGATTTTCGAAATAAAACCCAAACCCCTCCTCTAGGCCCCTCTCTCCCTCTGGCCCATCTCTCTTCCCCTCTCACCCCGCAGCCCAACACCACCTGCCAGCCCAAGCCCACCTCACCTTCCCGGCTCCGAGTACCTCTTCGCACAGGATGGAGACGTTGGTTGTCCTCTTCTCCAAAAGCGAGCACGGAGAAGGCATGCTCCACCTCTGTGACCACCGCACCATCCACCTCCAACCACTCCTTCCTCCCTTTTAATCCCCACACCAACACGGCAGCAAACCCTAGCCGCTTCCCTTCTTCCTCCTTCTAGCCGCCACCCTCTTACTCCCTATCTTCTTCACGTTTTTCTCACCACCACCGAAGCTACCCCACAACACACAGTAACCACCATGGCGCCGTCACGTCAGGCCACCCCTCGCCAAGCCGAGGGCACCGGAAGAACCACATCGCCGTCCTCTCCATCTCCGTCCAAGGAATCGAACCGGTGCTCTTCCAATCGCCGGCGAATTCACCGATTCCGTCTCCAACTCCGGCGAGCAAATCTTCAATTCCGGCGGCGTCGGTGACCCCTTGGTGTCGGCTCCGCCACCTCCTGTTTCCCCAAGTCCGGGCGCGCCTTCGACGCCCTGTTCCTCGTCCCGGTTCGCCCGGGAGCTCCAGGTCCATCTTCGACCAGTGGATTCCGCCATGGCCAGCCTCACCGAGCTCCATCTCGTTCGCTTCAAAACGTTGCGTAGCCCGGCATCTCCAACAACTTAACTGCAGCGCAGTGGTTTGTTCTCCTCTGCTTCATCCAAAAATCTTGTGTTCGAATCCCACCGTGGCCACTAAATCCATCATTTTTTCATCTCTTTTGTTCCAGATCTCGCGGCCAGAGATACTTCTTTACCTACGGAGCCCTTCCGAATTCAACAGCAACAGGTAGCCCAGCTGGTCCGTTCTTTGGTCCTTTATCCGGTGAGACCCAAGTTCAAATCAGCAAGATTGTTGATTTACCCAACCTTTTCTGTATTTTTTCCGTCAGATCTGGCGCCTACTGAGCCGTGGCCCATTTCTCTCCCGGTGTAGCCATCGCCCACGCGCAGCAGCCCGCTAACCATCGCCTCCTGCGGGCCAGAGCTGGTCCGGCCCTCTCCCTTCTCTGTTTTCTTGTTCTTTTATTGTTGTTTTGCAAAATCTTGCTAAAATCATATCTTCTAAACTATAACTCCAAATGCAAAGTGTTTTACATGAAAGTTGATCAGAAAAACATGAGGAACATGAATATGCCATCCATTCATCTGTTTGCATCTCGCATCATGTCACGCGTTGATAGTTGTGCATGTTCACCTAACATATATGCGGAGTATTTCGGAGACCGACTAAGGTTTTCCCCGCTCCGTTTAATATTGAAGTAGCGCACCCCTGCCATGATATGTCATGCTAATCAACACTTAAATTTGCCGGTAGAAAATGCAACTCCAACCTAACTTGTTTGTCTGGGTTCCAATCCCGCTTAATCCGAATAAGTGCATCGCATCATCTTGCTATGTCATGCATATCATCTTGATCATGCTGGATCTTCTTTATCTGTAGTAGTAAGACTTGCATACGTTGTTTGTCCAGCATTTGCTTCTTCCCGGATAGGATCGCGAAGTGGTGTGGTGAGATACGATGAGTTCTCCGGATGTTCCTCGGCAAGCTTTAACAGACAAGCATTTCCCCTATACTCCTGTCCCTGTAGGAGTCGCTCACCTATTTTATTTTGCCTTCTACCTCATGCTATCCTTAAGTTGCGTTCTTGTCACGTGTCCTTTCCACTTGTTACCTTAAGCAGCCCATATTGCCACCATCACCTCCCACGGCTATTGTTTGGTTATCGAGTCTGCCTTGCGAGTCGTAGTGCATGCTAGTGCTGTTTTATCTCGTTACTGTTACTGCTATCTTATCGGGTTGTATGTTGGGAAGAATCATGGTTACTTTAGTTGTTGACATTTGCTTAGCGGAGGCATCGGTGGGTCAGCTGATCGTTTTATGATGGCTCACTTGTGTTTCCATAATAACTTAGGACCCGAGTTCTTGTTATCTGTTCCGAGACTGAGCGCTCTAACCACACGTGGGTATGCTTACCGGGTCTCCCCTTGACCACTGCCGGAATCTACAGCTTTGTCAAGTGGTCACAATTAGTTTGAATGATTTGTTTCTCTCGAGCGTGCAAGCTTGTTTCTTTGTGGTCAGATGATATGATATTACTTTTGGGGAAGCCATGTTGCCTTGTAACCCCGTTGTCTCTTGCACGTCCGTAGGTGCAGCACGTATTGTTAAGAGGTCATCCTCTAGTGGGCTCTGATCCTCTCAGCCGTTCTCGCAACGGCCTAGGTCCGCGTCGAGTTCCGATCGGGCTCGAAACGGGTTAACTTAGTTAGGTGGCTTCTCGGACATTGTTGTGGTTAAGGAGAGTGCGAGTCGTGATATCCACTGTCGCAAGTGGGTTGAGCGTGTGTGTGGGCACATTTGGGCACCCCTGCAGGGTTACAATCTTATCGATAAGCCGCGTCCGCGGTTATGGACGACTTGGAGCTGTATGACTCGATCATAGACAACTTACACCTGTTGTTTCAATACTAATAATTTGCATAGTAAGATAGAACAACTTAAATAATAACTGGTTAAAACTTGTCAACAGTGTGAGTGCCTTTGTAAGTACCTCTTTGCGAAGGGGGAAAGCATCGGCTGTGTCATGTTTGCAGAGTATATAATTGTTAGTTGTGCGCTCTCTCACCTTCTCTGATTAGACGAATGTTGTAGAGTGTCTCTATAGGTTTTTAGTGCTTGCGCGCTGCCGCTTAACCCCACCATATTGCCTATGACGTTCCTCTTGCGTCCTCTAAGTCCCCTGCGTGCCTCAAGTACAAAGGACGACAGGTTGACGAATGCTTCTACGTCTTGAAGTCTTGTTAAGTACAAACCCGTACTTATTGCTGCTTCTACGGGATATAACCGGGCAGGTATGAAGATATGTCCGATGAAGACGACGTTAGCAAGGTTACCCTTCCGGCTTGGCCTGGCAGGGTTATGGACGCCACTGGTTATCTTCAGGACTCTTAGTCCAATTTGTATCTTGTCCGTACTCGGACGTATTCGATCTTCTGTATGATTTGGATCTTTGTATTGTATATTTGTATCTTGACTCGTTGGAGTCGTTGTAATATATGTAGGGCTCTATTGTAAGTCTATTGTAATGTTACCGCTCGTGTTAATTCCTCTGGCATCACGTGTGTGATTCGTCGCGCACGTCGTGTCGGAGGGCGTCTCAGAATCAATATCGTGCGGATTTCGGCGGGATCGCTGGAATCCTCATGGTACCGGTTCCGGGGCGTCACAAGTTGGTATCAGAGCTCAGGTTTGACGGTACCCCACTAGTCCAGCCTGTAGGATAACCTTGCCAACGGTCGTTGAGTTTAGAGAGTCCAAACTATTTTCGAAAATTCGTTGGATAGTTCTGATTAGCTCTGATTTTTCTCCTTGTCTATATTCTTTCTCCTTACCTATGCGAGTTTTGAGTCTTCTCTCTTATCTGAGTTTTTTGAGTCTTAGGTTTCGACGTGGGTTGGACGATCTTTGCCTCTCATCTATATGTCCGATCTTCGGAGATCCCAACAGAAGCGCATCATCGCCAACGGAACAACGACTTTTGTTAGTGATGTCGCCGATCTACGGGGATCAAGAATTCTAGTTAGTGGTGTCGAGGAGATCGACACGTCGCCAGAAGATCCGATAGTTCGCCTCTCTTCCCCCGTACCTGGACGTGGAATCTCGGGGCGAGATTCCTTGTTAGTGGTGTCGTTTGTAACGACCCGGAAAAACCCTAAATATATTTTTCTTCACCGCTGCTTGTTTTTCCGTGTCGTTCCAAGTTCATCATGGCATAAGCATCATATCATCCATGTTTTTAACAAACAAAATTATTTTACAAACCCTAATTATCTTATTTTCCTTCTCATATGGTTTATATAATAACCTCCTCTTCTCTTTCTTTTAACAAAACCTAACCAACAAACCTATTTTATTTTTGGGTATAAAATATTTTGGCAATTCCCTCTCACTCTATCCATCTTGTATTCAAATTCAATTTTTATTTGAGAAAGTTCAAATCAAATGGCCAAAACAGTTTTGAAAAAGAAAAGAGAAAAGATTTTCGAAATAAAACCCAAACCCCTCCTCTAGGCCCCTCTCTCCCTCTGGCCCATCTCTCTTCCCCTCTCACCCCGCAGCCCAACACCACTGCCAGCCCAAGCCCACCTCACCTTCCTGGCCTGAGTACCTCTTCGCACACGATGGAGACGTTGGTTGTCCTCTTCTCCAAAAGCGAGCACGGAGAAGGCATGCTCCACCTCTGTGACCACCGCACCATCCACCTCCAACCACTCCTTCCTCCCTTTTAATCCCCACACCAGCACGGAATCAAATCCTAGCCGCTTCCCTTCTTCCTCCTTCCAGCCGCCACCCTCTTACTCCCTATCTTCTTCACGTTTTTCTCACCACCACCGAAGCTACCCCACACCACACAGTAACCACCATGGCGCCGTCACGTCAGGCCGCCCCTCGCCAAGCCGAGGGCACCGGAAGAACCGCATCGCCGTCCTCTCCATCTCCGTCCAAGGAATCGAACCGGAGCTCTTCCAATCGCCGGCGAATTCGCCGATTCCGTCTCCAACTCCGGCGAGCAAATCTTCAATTCCGGTGGCGTCGGTGACCCCTTGGTGTCGGCTCCGCCACCTCCTATTTCCCCAAGTCCGGGCGCACCTTCGACGCCCTGTTCCTCGTCCCGGTTCGCCCGGGAGCTCCAGGTCCATGTTCGACCAGTGGATTCCGCCATGGCCAGCCTCACCGAGCTCCATCTTGTTCCCTTCAAAACATTGCGTAGCCCGGCATCTCCAACAACTTAACTGCAGCGCAGTGGTTTGTTCTCCTCTGCTTCATCCAAAAATCTTGTGTTTGAATCCCACCGTGGCCACTAAATCCATCATTTTTTCATCTCTTTTGTTCCAGATCTCGCGGCCAGAGATACTTCTTTACCTACGGAGCCCTTCCAAATTCAACAGCAACAGGTAGCCCAGCTGGTCCGTTCTTTGGTCCTTGATCCGGTGAGACCCAAGTTCAAATCACCAAGATGGTTGATTTACCCAACCTTTTCTGTATTTTTTCCGTCAGATCTGGCGCCTACTGGGCCGTGGCCCATTTCTCTCCCGGTGTAGCCATCGCCCACGCGCAGCAGCCCGCTAACCATCGCCTCCTGCGGGCCAGAGCTGGTCCGGCCCTCTCCCTTCTCTGTTTTCTTGTTCTTTTATTTTTGTTTTGCAAAATCTTGCTAAAATCATATCTTCTAAACTATAACTCCAAATGCAAAGTGTTTTACATGAAAGTTGATCAGAAAAACATGAGAAACATGAATATGCCATCCATTCATCTGTTTGCATCTCGCATCATGTCGCGCGTTGATAGTTGTGCATGTTCACCTAACATATATGCGGAGTATTTCGGAGACCGACTAAGGTTTTCCCCGCTCCGTTTAATATTGAAGTAGCGCACCCCTGCCATGATATGCCATGCTAATCAACACTTAAATTTGCCGGTAGAAAATGCAACTCCAACCTAACTTGTTTGTCCGGGTTCCGATCCCGCTTAATCCGAATAAGTGCATCGCATCATCTTGCTATGTCATGCAAATCATCTTGATCATGCTGGATCTTCTTTATCTGTAGTAGTAAGACTTGCATACGTTGTTTGTCCAGCATTTGCTTCTTCCCGGATAGGATCGCGAAGTGCTGTGGTGAGATACGATGAGTTCTCCGGATGTTCCTCGGCAAGCTTTAACAGGCAAGCATTTCCCCTATACTCCTGTCCCTGTAGGAGTCGCTCACCTATTTTATTTTGCCTTCTCCCTCATGCTATCCTTAAGTTGCGTTCTTGTCACGTGTCCTTTCCACTTGTTACCTTAAGCAGCCCATATTGCCACCATCACCTCCCACGGCTATTGTTTGGTTATCGAGTCTGCCTTGCGAGTCGTAGTGCATGCTAGTGCTGTTTTATCTCGTTACTGTTACTGCTATCTTATCGGGTTGTATGTTGGGAAGAATCATGGTTACTTTAGTTGTTGACATTTGCTTAGCGTAGGCATCGGTGGGTCAGCTGATCGTTTTATGATGGCTCACTTGTGTTTCCTTAATAACTTAGGACCCGAGTTCTTGTTATCTGTTCCGAGACTGAGCGCTCTAACCACATGTGGGTATGCTTACCGGGTCTCCCCTTGACCACTGCCGGAATCTACAGCTTTGTCCAGTGGTCACAATTAGTTTGAATGCTTTGTTTCTCTCGAGCGTGCAAGCTTGTTTCTTTGTGGTCAGATGATATGATATTACTTTTGGGGAAGCCATGTTGCCTTGTACCCCGTTGTCTCTTGCACGTCCGTAGGTGCGGCACGTATTATTAAGAGGTCATCCTCTAGTGGGCTCTGATCCTCTTAGCCGTTCTCGCAACAGCTAGGTCCGCGTCAGAGTTCCGATCGGGCTCTGAAACGGGTTAACTTAGTTAGGTGGCTTCCTTGACATTGTTGTGGTGAAATAGAGTGCGAGGCGTGATATCCACCTGTCGCAAGTGGGTTGAGCGTGTGTGTGGGCACATTTGGGCACCCCTGCAGGGTTACAATCTTATCGATAAGTCGCGTCCGCGGTTATGGACGACTTGGAGCTGTATGACTCGATCATAGACAACTTACACCTGCTGTTTCAATACTAATAATTTGCATAGTAAGATAGAACAACTGTTATCACCAGAATTTGACCGAGTCAGAGGTGGGCCGCGATCAAGATGGGTTTGAAGAATATACATGGAAGAAATACGTGAATCGGCCTTGTGTACCAAGTTTGGGCTAATTGCCCGTGTATCTTACCATAGTAGGATACGTGTCGGTTAGGAGTTAGAGTTTTACCCGTGCACGGTTAGGTGCACGCTTGAGTTAGAAAGTCCCCTGGACTATAAATATGTATCTAGGGTTTATGGAAAACAACAACCAACGTTCAACACAATCAATCTCGGCGCATCGCCAACTCCTTCGTCTCGAGGGTTTCTCCTGGTAAGCACCATGCTGCCTAGATCGCATCTTGCGATCTAGGCGGCACTAGCTTCACGTTGTTCATGCGTTGCTCGTGCTTGAAGCCTTTTTGATGGCGAGCAACGTAGTTATCTTAGATGTGTTAGGGTTAGCATTGTTCTTCGTATCATATCTCTGTCGTAGTGCAACCCTCATACATCTAGCCGCCCTTACACCTATCTTGGGTGTAGGGGCGGCACCCGCTTGATCATTGTTTAGTAGATCCGATCCGTTACGGTTGCTCCTTGTTCTTCAAGGATTAGTTTAATATCTCTGCAATAGTTAGGCCTTACAAAGGGTTGGAGGATCCAGCGGCGTGTAGGGTGTAGTTTGCTAGCCCTAGACAGGATGTTCCGGGGATCAACCTCGTGTTGGTTTTTAGGCCCTGTCTAGGATCGGCTTACGATCACCGTACGCGAGCGCGAGGCCCAATCGTGAGTAGGATGATCCGATTATGCGGTGAAAACCCTAAATCGTCGTAGATCGCATTAGCTTTATCTTGATCAAGCAGGACCACCATATATTCGTACACCTCGTACGAATCATGGGTGGATCGGCTCTTTGAGCCGATTCACGGGACAACTTGAGAGCCGATCGAGGCTCGTATTTAATGTTTACGTGTATGCCATGCGAGGAAACTAAGCGAGGCATCATCCAACACCTTCACCGCCCGGGTATAGGTCGGGTGGCACGCCCTTGCGACGGCATCGGACGTGTGACCGGGAAGGCTTTGCGGGCCGTCGCTGCGAGGGACCGGGGCCGGCCGCAGCCCTAGTTGTTCCCGGCTCTACGGTGTTGCCGGTCGCTGCCCGCCGGTGGGTTTCGACCGCAACACATTCGGCACGCCCGGTGGGACACTCTTCGACATCCACCGCATCGCCATCTACATCCGAGATGGCGGAAAGCACTCCGGTCAAGTACGAGGATCCGGCGGCGAGCTCAAGAAGAAGCATGACGAGATCAAGGCGGTCCTCGAAGCCGACCTCATCGGCTCTTTCCACGAGACCCGCTCCCATGGCATCGGGTGGAAGGGGTTCTCACCTGAAGGCGCACTCGATGGAGTGGACCTATCCGCCCGTCGAGAAGAACGCACCGGGTCGCTGCGTCGGGAGATCAACTACATGGTGGCTCATTCGCTGCACCGCCACTACGAGAGCACTGGTGAACACTTTGGAGCGTGTCGCTCGCGCGTGATCCGGGAAATCATGAGCCATCGGTATTCTCCGTCGGGACCAGCTGCGGGGACTTACAAAGGAGAGATGCCACTCCGGTCCCATCCACCGCTGCCGTTCGCGTTGGTAGCACCCGAAGTGCCGAACTCATCGGCATACGTCGTCTACAAGATTGGTGGTGATCCTAGTGACTACCAATTCCTACCGAGGCGCCCAAGGAGATCCCGCACGGATACACGTGCGCATACGTGCGGACTGCAGTGCACGGGCACTCTCGAACCAGGCTGCAACGAGCGAGGGGCCTGCGGAACGGCGGGAGGAACGTCGGGAGCAGATCTTGAGAAGCAAACGTGGTTAGCTAACTACGCCACTCCGACAAACCTCCGAGCCTAGCTCCTGCGGTTGGCTCGGAACCGGAAAAGCAAGCATGGTCGGCTAAGTATGCCACCCGGCGAATCTTCGGGGTTCGACACCTTCAGCCATCACCGCGGATCAGATTTGTACAATTCGAACGATCGGTTCGGCATGATGCCGAAAAGGAAGACGTTCGGCTATACCAAGCCGTACCCCAACGAGTACGAATTGATCCCGCTACCACCCAAATATCGGCTCCCGGACTTCACAAAGTTTAGTGGATCGAGATGGTTCCAGCTCCATCGAGCATGTGAGCCGATATTTGGCACAGCTAGAGCACGATCTCAGCATCGGACGAGCTGCGTGTGAGGTTCTTCGCACGGTCCCTCACAGGATCGGCTTTCGGGTGGTACACATCGCTGCCACCGAACTCCATCCGGACTTGGAAGCGGTTGGAAGAGCGAGTTCCATGAGCGGTATCACTCGGAAGCTTCCGAGGCTGGCATTGCCGATCTAGCACAAGCACGACGGAAGCGCGGGGAAACGGTGTCGAGAATACATCCGGCGCTTCGGGACCATTAGGAACCGATGCTATTCGGTTCACGTAAGTGAAAAAGAAGCGGTCGAGTTGGCGGTGGTGGGTCTCTCATCATCGATCAAGGACGTGGCCTCCCAAGCAGACTACCCTTCATTGGCGCACATGGTGCAGAAGCTGTCAGCATATGAACAGCGCCACCCAGATGTTTACCAGGATAAATTCAAGCGTACGGTGGCCCTGGTTGAGGCAGACGAGGATGAAGGTGCTGCGGGAGATCGAGAGGTAGCAGTGGCTGAATGGGCTCGGGCCGCAAACCCCGTGTCCTGTAAGTGGGTTAAGCCACAAGGTCCTCCAAAAGGGTTCGACTTCGACGTGACCAAAGCTGAGCAGATTTTCGACCTCTTACTCACGGAGAAGCAGCTAAAGGTACCCGAAGGCCACAAGATCCCCACGGTGCAAGAGGCTGAACGGAAAGCCATACGCAAGTGGCATAACACGTTCACCCACGCCACCAACGATTGCGGGGTGTGGCGTCGGCGGATCCAAATGGCGATAGAGAAAGGGCGGTTGATTTTCAACCGAGTACGCCATGAAGGTCGACACACACCCCTTCCCCGCCGTTAACATGGTGGAGTATACTTACCATGGAGGGTGCCGGCCAGATTTCTCGTGCAATATCAACATGGTGGGACACTGGGCACCACTGCGGTAAGGACGGAGATGAGGGCAGACTGCTCTCATAGCAAAGACACGAGAGGAAGCCGCTCCACGCGATCGGCTCCGCCACGACGGCAAGCGCTACGTCACGGAGGGAGAAGTGAAGAACATAAGATATTAGCGACCTCTCTGCGATCACCTCCTCAACAAGTATGTGAGTCAGTATGACCAACGCCGACGATACAACGACGATGATGAAAAGGATCGTCTGGCTAGGGACGAAAGGAGACGTCGTCGGCATGATCACGACGAGGAGCGATATGAGCGCCACGCTAAGGAAAAGTCGAGGGAGCAAGATGACGTGGATAAGCACCGGACTGCCCCTTCTTCGGACTACTTGCTGGGATTCGGGAATGAGCCGATTGCCAACAATCGGCAATTGCCCAGAATGTAAACAAAGGAAGAAGGATGCAGCTAACGTGTCCGTGTTGAAACGTCTAGGGCCCCTCCCGCCTCGGAACAAGTATGCTGAGTCCGCTCGGGTGGAAGATCTCGAAGAACTAGAGGACGATGATGAAGACAAGTATCATCGGCCAAGGTGGTGCCCTGATGGGCTCAGCCGTTCCCAGAAGCGAAGGGTTCAGCGTCTACGTGGGTTGGAAGAAGCTGAAAGATTATACCTGCACACGTTGAGGAAGGCACGGCCTGATCTGGCCGCCAAAATTTAGCGAACCCTGGACGAAGAAGGTCGACCACAAAAAATGGAGTGGCGCCCCAAGCAAAGGAAAGCCGATGATGAAACATCGGCTGGCACAAACATGGTGCTCATCCTCCCAACGGAGTTTACTACTCGAGGATTAAACGATGCACTCAAGGTGGACGACGGCGAGCGCATCGACATGACAGAGGATGAAGTTAGGCTGGTCGTATCCATCGGCCTAACCATGTAGGCTGGAGCAAATCAATGAGCAAACGTGGCGAGGCTGATCCTTGTGATCGGCCCCAAAAATTTATGAAGGGACATTACAAAACCTTCATCGAACAAGCAACGTGGAGGCCGATTCCAGCAAATCGGCCAAAATTATCCTCACCATCCATTCTGCATGGGTTCAACATTTGATCCAATAGAGCCGATACCATCAAATCCCTTGAAAGAATCGGCTCGGGGGGCACCCAGGTGGATAAAGCACGAGGATATGCAGTAGAAGCGTCTTACAAATGCCCAGCAGCCTAAGATATCCTTTGATGATGGGTATTGAAGTATGGGGGCCGATACATAAATCGGCCGTAAAAAAATTCAAATTTTTTAAGCACGCCGATGCGCAGACATCGACTTAAGGATAGAAAGCCGATGCATGGCCATCGACTCAAAGGAGTACAACATAAGCCGATGCATTGAGCAGGAAGTGGGCCACGAAGAGAGACTCTACTGGAAGAACTCCTCATGCAAGTATTCGAGTCCGCAATATCAGCTGGGGCAGGTTTGAGGGATCATGACCCTGACCAATGCCAAGAGCAGCATGGACGTGCAGATCGGGTTAAGGATGGGTTGCATCAAATCCGTCGAAGGAAAGGAGCCGATCTGACCAGCAAGGCGCAAGAGGTGGACTGAGGAGGCTCGGGGGGCACCTCGCCCTGAAGATTCTCTGCTATGAGGAGCCGATTTTGTTGAAATCGGCTGGCTCTGCATTATGACGTGAGGCCAATGGCGGCACATTTGGCTGATTCACTACCTTGCTCGCCTTGACTGAGGCTCGGGGGGCAGTTTGTCCTAAAAGACCCTTTGCTATAGAGAGCCAGTTCCAGGGCGCCCGCTCAAGACCAAATCACCAGCCTGCTGCGAATAGCTGTGTCAGGTGCTGTCGTCATCGGCGGAGTTGGCTAACTTGGAGGGATGACTGAATTGGCCTGTCTCGCAGATTATTGTGAGAAGCTAATGCGTTGCCACCGGACTTTGAGCATTGGTTAGGCTAACAAACGGCTAAATCAGCATGAGGGACATCGGCAAAATCAAAGGAAGTTTTTTCATTGATAATAAGATTTCTTAGAAAGAGGAGCCGATTGTTTGACAAGAGGAACAGATTACTACAGCTAATCCTATGCTAGTAGATCCCTACTCTAAGGGCTGTTGCTATCTTCGCCGTCGCTGGGGTAGCCATCGTCATTGCTGCTGTCGGCGAGTTCCTCGTTGTCTGCTATCGTAACCTTCAGCGGAGGCTTCTTCCTCGTCATCGTCATCATCCTCATCTGACCAAGCCCAGCCACGGATGCGCTTTGGCGGCGGTTCATTGGAGGAGGTGTTGTCCTCCTGTTCCTTCTTCATGTCGGAGGAGATGTCTTCGTCTTCGTCATCCTCTTCTTCTTTGGTGACGGAGGTGAATTTACCCCGGAAGGGAGGGTCGTCGTCGTCGCTCTCCGCCTCCAGTGCTCCGTCGATCAGGAATCGGAGGTCATCCTCCCCGTCAGTTAGGGGCATGGCCCCATCCGACCGAGACGAGGTCCTCGCCCTGCGGCATGAAATCGAAGTCCCACTCCCGCTTGTCCCAATGCTTGGGAGCGCGCCGGTTGTACGCCTCCATCCGGTTGGACTGCGGAATCGACTCGCTTGAGGAGGAGGATTGGAGGGAAACGGAAGAAGAGGAAGAGGGCGACATGGCTATGAAAGGAGAGGGTTTTTGGTGCTGAAGGCTAGTACGGGAGCAGAAGGATGAAGTGGCGAACCGTTCGGCACAGATAAATAAAGGGGGTGTAGTGGAGATTTAATGCCGTGACGGTTCTCGAGGGCGTGGTGCCGAAATTGTCAATTCGTGCAGAGAAGCCAAGGAGGCGAGGCGAAATGATGGAAGGATTCCGCGGCGGTCTTGTTCTGCCACAACATGACCCGACGAAGGAAAGGTGTAACGATTTTGGAAATGTCATTTCCAAAACCAGGGGGGCATGTGTTATCACCAGAATTTGACCGAGTCAGAGGTGGGCCGCGATCAAGATGGGTTTGAAGAATATACATGGAAGAAATACGTGAATCGGCCTAGTGTACCAAGTTTGGGCTAATTGCCCGTGTATCTGTACCATAGTAGGATACGTGTCGGTTAGGAGTTAGAGTTTTACCCGTGCACGGTTAGGTGCACGCTTGAGTTAGAAAGTCCCCTGGACTATAAATATGTATCTAGGGTTTATGGAAAACAACAACCAACGTTCAACACAATCAATCTCGGCGCATCGCCAACTCCTTCGTCTCGAGGGTTTCTCCTGGTAAGCACCATGCTGCCTAGATCGCATCTTGCGATCTAGGCGGCACTAGCTTCACGTTGTTCATGCGTTGCTCGTCTTTGAAGCCTTTTGATGGCGAGCAACGTAGTTATCTTAGATGTGTTAGGGTTAGCATTGTTCTTCGTATCATATGCTCGTCGTAGTGCAACCCTCATACATCTAGCCGCCCTTACACCTATCTTGGGTGTAGGGCGGCACCCGCTTGATCATTGTTTAGTAGATCCGATCCGTTACGGTTGCTCCTTGTTCTTCAAGGATTAGTTTAATATCTGCAATAGTTAGGCCTTACAAAGGGTTGGAGGATCCGGCGGCGTGTAGGGTGTAGTTTGCTAGCCCTAGACGAGGATGTTCGGGGATCAACCTCGTGTTGGTTTTTAGGCCTGTCTAGGATCGGCTTACGATCACCGTACGCGAGCGCGAAGCCCAATCGTGAGTAGGATGATCCGATTATGCGGTGAAAACCCTAAATCGTCGTAGATCGCATTAGCTTTATCTTGATCAAGCGAGGACCACCATATATTCGTACACCTCGTACGAATCATGGGTGGATCGGCTCTTTGAGCCGATTCACGGGACAACTCGAGAGCCGATCGAGGCTCGTATTTAACGTTTACATGTATGCCATGCGAGGAAACTAAGCGAGGCATCATCCAACACCTTCACGACCGGGTATAGGTCGGGTGGCACGCCCTTGCGACGGCATCAGACGTGTGACCAGAAGGCTTTGCGGGCCGTCGCTCTGAGGGACTGGGGCCAGCCGCAGCCCTAGTTGTTCCCGGCTCTACGGTGTTGCCAGTCGCTGCCCGCCGGTGGGTTTCTGACCGCAACAACAACTTAAATAATAACTGGTTAAAACTTGTCAACAGTGTGAGTGCCTTTGTAAGTAACTCTTTGCGAAGAGGGAAAGCATCGGCTGTGTCATGTTTGCAGAGTATATAACTGTTAGTTGTGCGCTCTCTCACCTTCTCTGATTAGACGAATGTTGTAGAGTGTCTCTATAGGTTTTTAGTGCTTGCGCGCTGCCGCTTAACCCCACCATATTGCCTATGACGTTCCTCTTGCGTCCTCTAAGTCCCCTGCGTGCCTCAAGTACAAAGGACGACTGGTTGACGAATGCTTATACGTCTTGAAGTCTTGTTAAGTACGAACTCGTACTTATTGCTGCTTCTACGGGATATAACCGGGCAGGTATGAAGATATGTCCGATGAAGACGACGTTAGAAAGGTTACCCTTCCAGCGGCACGGGCGGGGTTATGGACGCCATCTGGTTATCTTCGGGACTCTTAGTCCAATTTGTATCTTGTCAGTACTCGGACGTATTCGATCTTCTGTATGATTTGGATCTTTGTATTGTATATTTGTATCTTGACTCGTTGGAGTCGTTGTAATATATGTAGGGCTCTATTGTAAATCTGTTGTAATGTTACCGCTCGTGCTAATTCCTCTGGCATCACGTGTGTGATTCGTCGCGCACGTCGTGTCGGAGGGCGTCTCAGAATCGATATCGTGCGGATTTCGGCGGGATCGCTAGAATCCTCATGGTACCGGTTCCGGGGCGTCACACCTTGTGTGGGAGAGAGACACGCTCCGCTGTTTCACATGAACACACGTGTTCTTAGCTTTACTTTTAATGTTCATGGCGAAGGTTGAAACTACTTCGTTCATTGTTATATGGTTGGAAACAGAAAATGCTTCATGTGGTAATTGGTATAATGTCTTGAATAATTTGATACTTGGCAATTGTTGTGCTCATATAGATCATGTTTAAGCTCTTGCATCATGTACTTTGCACCTATTAATGAAGAACAACATAGAGCTTGTTAAAATTTGGTTTGCATGGTTGGTCTCTCTAGAGTCTAGATATTTTCTGGTGAGGTGTTTGAACAACAAGGAAGACAGTGTAGAGTCTTATAATGCTTGCAATATGTTCTTATGTAAGTTTTGCTGTACCGGTTTATACTTGAGTTTGCTTCAAACAACCTTGCTAGCCTAGCCTTGTATTGAGAGGAATTCTTCTCGTGCATCCAAATCCTTGAGCCAAAAACTATGCCATTTGTGTCCACCATACCTACCTACTACATGGTATTTCTCTGCCATTCCAAAGTAAATTACTTGAGTGCTACCTTTAAAATTCTATTCTTTGTCTTTGCAATATATATCTCATGGGAAAATAGCCTTAAAAACTATTGTGGTAAAGAATATGTAGCTTATGTGTCTTATTTCTTATAAGTTGCTTGTTGAGCGGTAACCATGTTTCTTGGGACGCCACCAACTATTACACCTTTGTTGAATATCATGTGAGTTGCTATGCATGTTCGTCTTGTCTGAAGTAAGGGTGATTTATCATGATCAAATGGTTTGAGTATGCATGTTGTTAGAGAAGAACATTGGGCCGCTAACTAAAACCATGAATCATGGTGGAAGTTTCAGTTTGGACATCAATCATCAATCTCTTATGAGAATATTATCTGTTGTTGAATGCTTATGCATTAAAGAGGAGTCCATTACCTGTTGTCTATGTTGTCCCGGTATGGATGTCTAAGTTGAGAATAATCAAAAGCGAGAAATCCAATGCGAACTTTCCCCTTCTTTTGTACAGGCGGCATAGAGGTACCCCTTTGTGACACTTGGTTAAAACATATGTTATGCAATGATAATCCATGTAAATCCAAGCTAATTAGGACAAGGTGCAAGCACTATTGGTAATCTATGCATGAGGCTTGCAACTTATAAGATGTCTTATACATAACACATATGATTTATTACTACCGTTGACAAAAAAAATCTATGTTTTCAAAATGAAAAGCTCTAGCACAAAAATAGTAATCCATGCTTCCCTCTGCGAAGGGCCATTCTTCTACTTTATGTTGAGTCAGTTTACGTATTGTTTCTATCTTAGAAGCAAACACTTGTGTGAACTGTGTGCATTGATTCTTACATGTTTACCTATTTCACTTGTTATATTACTTTGTGTTGACAATTATCCATGAGATATACATGTTGAAGTTGAAAGCAACTGCTGAAACTTATATCTTCCTTTGTGTTGCTTCAAAGCTTTCTACTAAGAATTTATTGCTTTATGAGTTAACTCTTATGCAAGTCTTATTGATGCTTGTCTTGAAAGTACTATTCATGAAAAGTCTTTGCTATATGATTCAGTTGTTTATTCATTGTCTTTACCCTTGCTTCGAATCGCTGCATTCATCTCATGTGCTTTACAATAGTATTGATCAAGATTATGATAGCATGTCACTTCGAAATTATCCTTGTTATCGTTTACCTACTCGAGGGCGAGTAGGAACTAAGCTTGGGGATGCTTGATACGCCTCAAACGTATCTATAATTTCTTATGTTCCATGCTACTTTTATGATGATACTCACATGTTTTATACACACTTTATGTCATTATTATGCATTTTCCGGCACTAACCTATTGACGAGATGCCGAAGAGCCGATTCTTTGTTTTCTGCTGTTTTTGGTTTCAGAAATCCTACAAAGGAAATATTCTCGGAATTGGACGAAATCAACGCCCAGGGTCTTATTTTTCCACGGAGCTTCCAGAAGACCGAAGGGGATACGAAGTGGGGCGATGAGGCGCCCAGAACACAGGGCCGCGCGGCTTGGGTGGGGCCCGCACTGCCCTATGGTGTGGGGCCCTCGTCAGCCCTCCGACTCTGCCCTTCCGCCTACTTATAGTGATGCGGGGTGGCCTTCGGACACCTCCACACCAAGACCAACAACTCCCCCAACTGGACCGATGACACGAGCCCGAGTTAAAGCGCTACACGATAAGGTGAACTCTATCCTCGCTACTCTTGACCTTGACACACCGTTGGACGGAATGCTACCTCATGCCGAAACTCTATGTGTTATTAGGTACAAGGATCATCAAGGATACGAGGAAGAGGAGGCACCATTCATCAAGGAAGAAGAAGCTAAAGCTAATGGACTTGAAGAAGAAGAAAGAAGGAAAGAAGAAGAAGAAGAAAGGAAGAATGGACAAGAAAAAGAGAAAGAGAAGGAGGGTGGAGCCTCCAGGCCATGGGAGGCCGGTACCTCCGAGCCTGAGGTGGCCGGAGCCTCCACCACGGCCGGCCGGTGGCCAAGGCCGGACCCGGCCGCGCGCAGCATGGGGAGACCGGTAGTACCGGCCCCTCCTGGCCGGTACTACCGGCGGGGGTTGGGCGCCACCTCCTGGCCGACCTGCGGGAGAGAAGAGGAGGCCGGTACCTCCGGCCAAGGTACCGGCCGGGGTACCGCTCGCAGCCCCAGCTCCCCAGTACACTTCAGCTCCAAATGAGTTAATTAGCGGTACCTTTGGCCGGAGCCTCCGCCCGAGGTACCGCCCGCGCACGAATTGGCCCAAATCTGAAACGCTGTTTCGCCATCCGACGGTTGTAATTTAATTAGCATTTGCCCCAAACTACCCTTGACCAAATTCTGAGCTATATGTGCTCCCGTATTCCCCATTTGCTAGGGTTAGACATAGACTTGGATAATTCTTAGAGCTTTGCTCATCAAACTGGGATTATCTCCTGTGTTTCATCAAGGCTACTCTTGTTGGAGATTAATAGTTGTGTGTGAGATTCTAGTGTACCCACTCTCTCTCTCGCACAAGTGTTCGTCTTCATCACCGATCTCTCACACCGGGATTCAACCTCGTGGTCTCTCCTAGTGTGATTCTACCGGCGTGGTTTGTCGAGCCACGGGAGTGTAAGTCGATTGTATCGGGTTTGTGTGCGTAGTGTTCTTCGTGTTCGTCTCGTTCTTCGTTTCTCCACCTTTTCCCCTTTTGATTTCGGGTCGATTTCGCAAGATTGGGCCACAAACTAGGTCTTAGACCTCATCATATGGTATCAGCAGCTCAAGGTTACCGCGAATTTGACCCCCCACCCACCCAATTTCGTTTCTAAAAAATTTCCCAAAAAATCCCCAAAAAATAGCCCTAATTTGCCTTTTGACGGATCTGCGATTTTGTTGAGTTTTGAGTGGTTTTGGTCCATTGATTCGGTGTTATTAGTGTTGATCTACTATTTCCCCCACTTTCTATCCACAAATTTCATCGTTTCTCTTCATTTGGGTTGATTTGGTTTGAGCTCCTCAAGAACAGGAGAGAGAAAAGGGAAGAACAGGCAACTTCACGTGGAGAAGAAGCAGGAGCGGTACCTCCACTCAGCCCTGAGCGGTACCTCCAGGCAGGGCACGGGTGGAGGCTCCAGCCTCCACTACCGGCCGCCACTACCGCTCACCACTACCGCCCACCACCCAGCCGCCACCACCGCTCGCCTCCCCAAGCCGGCCACCACTTCCCTCCCCCACCACCGCCGACCAACACCACCACCCCCTCTCCACCACCGGCCAACACCGCCGTCCCCCCCATATCACCGGTAAACACCGCCGCGGCACCGCCACCACCACCGCCACCACCAACGCCACCGCAAGACCACCGGCATACCACTACCACCACCGCCAAGCTAGTTTGACCCAACTTTTTCTCGCCTACCTTGTGTTTGCTTGTTCGGTTTGAGTGCCTTGTGTGTAACACTAACCCGCAGCTCCGAAGCAAGCGACGACACTCTCGGCACCCCGAGCTTGCAAACGTACTCTTGATCCAACCACCATATTGCAAGTTGAGTGTTCATCACCGCCTACGCCCCATCTAGGTATAACTTGCAAATCCTTTTTCCTTTTGCGATCTAACCTCCCGAGCATTGCTTGACTAGTGTTGCGAGACATTACACGTGGCCCCGTTGTGAGGTGTGTGTGTAGTGTGGAGTCAAGCTTTTAAGCAAAACTCGTGTGGCAAAATAGCAAAGGCGAAGCTAAGCTAACATAGTGCGAGACAAAAGCCGCCAAAACGCACAAGAGCAAAAGAGTGCAAGTGCCACAAAATCCAAAAGAGTGTCAAGGGCCACCAAAGACAAAGGAGGAAAAGCTTTTAAGCAAAAGAGAGAAAAGAGAAGAGAGGCCGCGTGTAAATCTAGTTGTCTCTCCGTTGCAACCAAAGCTTTGTCTCTCCTTGTGTTAGTGTGACACCGAGCACCCTTGTTAAGGGCTTCTTACATCTTTCCGCTCATTCCTTGGTCGCACTAACCCCTTTCATCTCGTGTGTGTGTTCCATATCTTTTTCCGTGTTTTAGTGATCACCGCTTTGACATTCGATATTTGGATTTTACCCACTCTTAACAACAAACTTGATTTCGGATTTCGTCTCTTGGCTTTCCACCATACTCACCTACCACCATATTTGCTAGCTTTTGCGTGTGTCTTTGTGTGTGTGCCCGATACAATTGGTTTCGCTCTCGGTTTGATTGATCACCCCGATACTATCACACAACGGTAAGGTTGCGAGGTAGTCTCCTTCCACTAACATACACAACATAGTTCTTGTCTTTCCATCATGGATAGGAGCGGAGATGACCAAAGGGATGGAGAAGTCCTCCGCAACACCGAGAGGTTGGCTACTCAACACAACCTATGGACGCAACGACAAGAGTTCAAGGAGCAACTCACCCTCTTCGAGACGCGCATCGATGAGCAATACGACGAAGTGGCACACAACTTCTCCGCCGTGAACCAAGACTTGGCTCTCCTTCGCGAAGCTACGGACAACTTGAATGGCCAAATGGCGGCCAATGATGCGAACATGGAGCGACGCATGGATAGCCTCGAGCGCGCCATCACCAACTTGGGTCGTCATCGCCGACACCGCTCTACTTCATCATCCTCAAGCTCATCACAAGATTACTACTCTCATGGTCACCGTTCGTCCTCAAGCTCCTCCTCAAGGCATGAAGACCATCATCGACCGCATCGCTCACATGCTCTTCATGAAGACTCTCGCTCCAACTCTAGGCGAGGAGAAATACATCGCCATGCTCGTCCTCAAGAACGTCCTCCACAAGATCGTCCTCAACCGGATGGCCATGCCCACCATGGGCGTGACGGCCACCCACATGACAACGTCTTCCACAACATGGAGCCACATGGAGATGCTCAAGGCCATGAACATCAACACCAACCGAGGCGTGATCTTCGCAATCATCCTCGCCATGACCAACGTGGAAGAGGAGAACCACCACATGAGCAAGATGAGAGGGCCATCTTTGGGCGTCGCCAACCACCTCGTCAAGATCTTCAACCACCTCGTCAAGATCTTCAACCACATCCTCACCGTGAACCAAGTGAAGCAAGTGTGCACCTCCAACACCAACCCAATGCTATGGTTGGCCGTAGAAGACCTCCTATTCCTCCTCAAGCCGCAAGAGATGAAGGTGCCCCTCCTAGGCGAAGAAACTTGGAGGATGAAGAGAACATGTTTGGACGACTCAAGTTCACCATGCCAAAGTTCAAGGGAGAAGAAGATGCCGAGGCCTACCTTTCATGGGCACTCAAGGTTGACAAGATATTCCGCATCCACAACTACTCCGGTGCCAAGAAGGTGGCTATGGCATCCCTTGAGTTCGAGGACTACGCAAACACTTGGTGGGAGCAAGTCCTCACTCTTCGAGAAGAGAAGGGTGAACCTCCAATTGCCACTTGGGAAGAAATGAAGAAAGAGATGCATGCTCGCTTTGTCCCCACGCACTACATGACCGACCTCTTCAACAAGCTCCAAAAGTTGAAGCAAGGTACCAAGACCGTCGAGGAGTTCTACAAGGAGATGGAGCTCACTATGATGCGAGCCAACATCCAAGAGTCCGATGACCAAACCATTGCTCGCTTCTTCAATGGCCTCAACTATCCCATCAAGCGAATTGTGGAGTTCCAACCTTACTCCAACATGGTTGAGTTGGTCCATCAAGCAACGAAGGCCGAGCGCCAAGTGATTGAGGACATCAAGTACTCCAAGGCCAAGACCTATTTCTCCTCCAAGCTCGCTACATCGACTCCCTCTACTACATCAACTCCTCATGCTACAAGTGCCAAGGCCGAAGTGTCCTCTACAACATTCAAGAAACCGACTATACAAAGTCGAATGAAGCAAACGGTCTCCTCCACCGCCTCCTCTAAGGCATCCACGGGACCCTCTAGTGTCACTTGCTTCAAGTGTGGCACCCAAGGTCACAAGTCGTTTGAGTGCAAGAACACCAAGGTCATGATCACTATGGAGAATGGTGATATCGAGACGCTTGATGAGGATGAATATGAAGCCCTTGTGCAAGCCGCCGTGGAAAGTGAAGAAGCTTATGAGCAAGAAAGTGGAGAAGATCCTCTCCTATGTGAGCATGACCCAAGTCCCTCACTTGTGGTCACAAGGGTGCTAACAACTCAACCTCAAGCTAGGGAAGAACAACGGTGCAACATCTTCCAAACCCGTGCCGGAATTGGTGGCAAGTCGATCAAGGTCATCATAGACGGTGGAAGTTGCCATAACCTTGCAAGCACCGAGTTGTGTGAGAAGCTCAACCTCACTCTCCGCAAGCATCCTCATCCTTACCATATCCAATGGTTGAGTGACAAGGGCAACGTCAAGATACAACATACCGTCACCGTCACTTTCAAGATTGGACCTTATGAGGATACTATTGAGTGTGACGTGGTACCCATGACGGTGTGCCACATGTTGCTTGGCCGCCCTTGGCAATATGACAAGAAGGCTATACATGATGGACTCTCCAACACATACACCTTCAAGGTCAACGACAAGAAGTTCGAGCTACGCCCCATGACTCCTAGCCAAATCATCGCCGACAATGCGAAGGCTCTAGCGAGGGCACAACACCACTCCCACCATAGTGAGTTGAGAGGTGAGGGAGCGACCCACCAAATGGAGAGTGAGCGCCACAAGCCATATATGAGTGAGCGAAAGAGCGTCCTCCTAGCCACCAAAAGCGAGTGGAGAGAAGTGCAAGCAAACCCATCCACCATATTGCACTACGTCCTCATTTGCAAGGGACCGTCATCGGAGACTAACGACTTAACCACAATTCCTTCGTCTTTGTTGTCTATTTTGAAGGAGTTCCAAGATGTCTTCCCCGACGACCTTCCTCATGGACTTCCACCGCTTCGGGGCATCGAGCACCGCATCGACCTCATACCCGGCGCTCCGCTTCCAAACCGTGCCGCCTACCGCACCAACCCCGAAGAAACAAAGGAGATCCAACGTCAAATACAAGATCTCCTCGCTAAAGGGTACGTTCGAGAAAGCCTTTCCCCTTGTGCGGTTCCCGTGATTCTTGTGCCTAAACCGGATGAGACGCAACGGATGTGTATGGATTGTCGCCCCATCAATGCCATTACCGTCCGTTACCGCCATCCCATTCCGCGTTTAGATGACATGCTTGATGAGCTTAGTGGTGCCACGATTTTCTCTAAAATTGATTTGCGTAGTGGCTACCACCAAATCCGCATGGCTATTGGTGATGAATGGAAAACGGCATTCAAGACCAAACTTGGTCTATATGAGTGGCTTGTTATGCCATTTGGTCTATCCAATGCTCCGTCAACTTTCATGCGCCTCATGAATCACATCTTGCGTCCTCTCATTGGCAAGAGTGTGGTTGTCTATTTCGATGATATTCTCATTTATAGCAAAAACCTCGAGGACCATGTGCAACATGTGAGAGAAGTCTTGTGCATCTTGCGTCATGAAAAGCTTTATGCTAACCTCCCCAAATGCACCTTTGCTCAAAACAAATTGGTTTTTCTTGGCTTTGTGGTTTCCGCTAATGGGATTGAAGTTGATTCTTCCAAGGTAGAGGCCATCCATAATTGGCCTACTCCTACAAATGTTGGCCAAATCCGAAGTTTTCATGGCCTTGCCGGGTTTTACCGCCGCTTTGTGAAAGATTTTAGCACCATTGCTTGCCCTTTGAATGAGCTTACCAAGAAGAATGTTCCGTTTGTTTGGGGCAAGGCCCAACAAAATGCTTTTGATGAGTTGAAGAAACGCCTTACCGAAGCTCCCCTTCTTGTTCTTCCAAATTTTGCCAAAACTTTCGAGATTGAGTGTGATGCAAGTGGGCTTGGTATTGGTGGTGTTCTTATGCAAGAGGGCAAACCCGTGGCATACTATAGTGAGAAGTTAGATGGCGCACGCCTCAACTATCCTATATATGACAAGGAGCTCTACGCTTTGGTTCGTGTTCTTGAAGTTTGGCAACACTATCTTTGGCCAAAAGAGTTTATCATTCATTCCGACCATGAGTCTTTGAAGTACTTGAAAAGCCAACACAATTTAAACAAACGTCATGCAAAATGGGTTGAGTTCATTGAGTCCTTCCCGTATGTCATCAAATACAAGAAGGGCAAGGACAATGTAGTGGCGGATGCTCTTTCCCGCAAAAACACCCTTTTGCTTACTCGCTTGGATTTTCATGTCTTGGGACTCGAAGAGATCAAAGAACTCTATCCTTCCGATTCTTTCTTTGCTCCAATTTTTGAGAAGTGCTCCATTGAACGAGGAGTGGATGATTTCTATTTGCATGATGGCTACTTGTTTAAAGCTAACAAGATTTGTATTCCCGAGTCTTCGCTTCGAAAATTGCTTTTGCAAGAGTCACATGGAGGTGGTCTCATGGGTCACTTCGGAAGAGAGAAGACATATGCCATGCTCTCGACCCACTATTATTGGCCAAGAATGTACCGCGACGTGGAACGCCTTTGCCGCCGGTGCACCACTTGCTTACAAGCTAAGTCTACCTCTAATCCCTATGGTCTTTATACGCCATTGCCTATACCTTATGCACCATGGACGGATATTAGCATGGATTTTGTACTAGGGTTGCCTCGCACCAAACATGGTCATGATTCAATCTTTGTGGTAGTGGATAGGTTCTCTAAGATGGCTCATTTCATACCTTGCCATAAGAGCGATGATGCTTCACACATTGCTTCATTGTTTTTCGGGGAAATTGTTCGCCTACATGGAGTACCGCAAAGCATTGTGTCGGATCGAGACGTCAAGTTCATGAGTTATCTTTGGAAGTCGCTCATGGCCAAGTTTGGAGTGAAGCTCTTATTCTCATCATCCTCGCACCCGCAAACGGACGGCCAAACGGAAGTGGTCAATCGAAGCCTCTCCACCCTTCTACGCATCCTCGTGAAGAAAAACTTGAAGTCATGGGAGGAATGCATTCCACACGCGGAGTTCGCCTACAACCGCGCCAAGCACTCGACTACATCAAGGAGTCCCTTCATGGTCGTCTACGGGTTTGAGCCGCTCACGGCACTCGACATACTCCCGCTCCCCCTTCATGAGCGGATCAACATGGACTTCGACAAGCGCACCGCCGCCGTCAAGAAACTTCATGAAGAAACAAGAGCTACCATTCAAGAACATGTGCTTCGTCAAGCTACAAGAATCAACGCCAAGAAGAAGGAACGCATCTTTGAGGAAGGCGACCTCGTTTGGATCCACCTCCGGAAGGAAAGATTCCCTCATGAACGCAACTCAAAGCTCAAGCCAAGAGGAGATGGCCCCTTCAAGGTCCTCAAACGCATCAACAACAACGCTTACGTCATCGACATCCCTACCTCCAAGTACTTGGTGAGCAACACGTTCAACGTGTCGGACTTATCGCCATATCATGAAGATGAAGAGGAACAAGAGTCGAGGACGACTCTTTCCCAAGGGGGGGAGATGATGCGGGGTGGCCTTCGGACACCTCCACACCAAGACCAACAACTCCCCCAACTGGACCGATGACACGAGCCCGAGTTAAAGCGCTACACGATAAGGTGAACTCTATCCTCGCTACTCTTGACCTTGACACACCGTTGGACGGAATGCTACCTCATGCCGAAACTCTATGTGTTATTAGGTACAAGGATCATCAAGGATACGAGGAAGAGGAGGCACCATTCATCAAGGAAGAAGAAGCTAAAGCTAATGGACTTGAAGAAGAAGAAAGAAGGAAAGAAGAAGAAGAAGAAAGGAAGAATGGACAAGAAAAAGAGAAAGAGAAGGAGGGTGGAGCCTCCAGGCCATGGGAGGCCGGTACCTCCAGGCCTGAGGTGGCCGGAGCCTCCACCCTGGCCGGCCGGTGGCCAAGGCCAGACCTGGCCGCGCGCAGCATGGGGAGACCGGTAGTACCGGCCCCTCCTGGCCGGTACTACCGGCGGGGGTTGGGCGCCACCTCCTGGCCGACCTGCGGGAGAGAAGAGGAGGCCGGTACCTCCGGCCAAGGTACCGGCCGGGGTACCGCTCGCAGCCCCAGCTCCCCAGTACACTTCAGCTCCAAATGAGTTAATTAGCGGTACCTTTGGCCGGAGCCTCCGCCCGAGGTACCGCCCGCGCACGAATTGGCCCAAATCTGAAACGCTGTTTCGCCATCCGACGGTTGTAATTTAATTAGCATTTGCCCCAAACTACCCTTGACCAAATTCGGAGCTATATGTGCTCCCGTATTCCCCATTTGCTAGGGTTAGACATAGACTTGGATAATTCTTAGAGCTTTGCTCATCAACTCGGGATTATCTCCTGTGTTTCATCAAGGCTACTCTTGTTGGAGATTAATAGTTGTGTGTGAGATTCTAGTGTACCCACTCTCTCTCTCGCACAAGTGTTCGTCTTCATCACCGATCTCTCACACCGGGATTCAACCTCGTGGTCTCTCCTAGTGTGATTCTACCGGCGTGGTTTGTCGAGCCACGGGAGTGTAAGTCGATTGTATCGGGTTTGTGTGCGTAGTGTTCTTCGTGTTCGTCTCGTTCTTCGTTTCTCCACCTTTTCCCCTTTTGATTTCGGGTCGATTTCGCAAGATTGGGCCACAAACTAGGTCTTAGACCACATCATATAGCCTTCGTCGCGAAAACCCCTGTACCGAGAGCCACGATACGGAAAACCTTCCAGAGTCGCCGCCGCCGCCAATCCCATCTCCCGGCGGACTCTTCATCACCATGATCGCCTCCGGAATTATGTGTGAGTAGTTCACCCCTGGACTATGGGTCCATAGCAGTAGCTAGATGGTTGTCTTCTCCTCATTGTGCTATCATGTTAGATCTTGTGAGCTGCCTATCATGATCAAGATCATCTATTTGTAATGCTACATGTTGTGTTTGTTGGGATCCGATGAATATGGAATACTATGTCAAGTTGATTATCAATCTATCATATATGTGTTGTTTATGTTCTTGCATGCTCTCCGTTGCTAGTAGAGGCTCGGCCAAGTTGATACTTGTAACTCCAAGAGGGAGTATTTATGCTCGATAGTGGGTTCATGCCTCCATTGAATCTGGGACAGTGACAAAAAGTTCTAAGGTTGTGGATGTGCTGTTGCTACTAGGGATAAAACATCAATGCTTTGTCTAAGGATATTTGTGTTGATTACATTACGCACCATACTTAATGCAATTGTCTGTTGTTTGCAACTTAATACTGGAAGGGGTGCGGATGCTAACCCGAAGGTGGACTTTTAGGCATAGATGCATGCTCGGATAGCGGTCTATGTACTTTGTCGTAATGCCCTGATTAAATCTCACAGTAGTCATCGTGATATGTATGTGCATTGTTATGCCCTCTCTATTTGTCAATTGCCCAACTGTAATTCGTTCACCCAACATGCTATTTCTTATTGGAGAGACACCACTAGTGAACTGTGGACCCCGGTCCATTCTTTACATCTGAATACAATCTACTGCAAACATTGTTCTTTACTGTTCTTCGCAAACAAACATCATCTTCCACACTATACATTTAATCCTTTATTTACAGCAAGCCGGTGAGATTGACAACCTCACTGTTCAGTTGGGGCAAAGTACTTTGATTGTGTTGTGCAGGTTCCACGTTGGCACCGGAATGCCTGGTGTTGCGCCGCACTACATTCCGTCACCAACGACCTTCACGTGATCCTTGACTCCTACTGGTTCGATAAACCTTGGTTTCTTACTGAGAGAAACTTGTTGCTGTACGCATCACACCTTCCACTTGGGGTTCCTAACGGGCGTGTGCTTTACGCGTATCACTGGCCCAACAAGAAAGTGGGCCGGGCCAAAAACACAGGTGGGTCCCACATCCCTGTTAAAGGGCCGGCCCATTTAGTATGTGGGGTCCACCATATAGCAAGTGGGCCGGCCCAACAAGGTAGTGGGCCGGGCCAAAAACACAGGTGGGTCCCACTTTCCTGTTAAAGGGCCGGCCCATTTAGTATGTGGGGTCCACCTTATATCAAGTGGGCCGGCCCAACAAGATAGTGGGTCGGGCCAAAAACACAGGTTAGTCCCACTTTCCTGTTAAAGGGCCGGCCCATTTAGTATGTGGGGTCCACCACAAAAGCTATTGGGCTGGCCCAACAAGTTAGTGGGCCGGCCCAATAAGCTTGTGGGGCCACTATCGTGCTAACGGGCCGGCCCAATTAGTATGTGGGGTCCACTGTAAATCAGGTGGGCTGGCCCGACGAATTAGTGGGCCGGCCCAATAAGCTTGTTGGGCCCACTTTTCTGTTACAGGGCCGGCCTAGTAGTGGGTGGGGTCCACCTTAAAGCAAGTGGGCTGGCCCAATAAGTAGTGGGCCAGCCCGTTTAGTTGGTGTTTATATGACGGCATAATAGGCGCTTTAGGATTTTGCGGGCCGGCACATATGTGATTTCGCTTAATTGGGGCGTTTAAGGGATGAGTATTTGTGATTTAGATACTGAGAATATTTAAGCGACACATGATTTCCGTCGAATAGCCTCACTTACCACGAGCACCATAGAAAAAATGCACGAAAGAACAATAAAAACTAACTAAATATTACATCAGCTGCAAGGCTTTGAAAAAATATTACAGAACCTAGAGAAATTGAATGGTAATTAAACCTAGCAATTCAATGAAGCCATTCGGCAATCTTTTAAGTTGTCCATGCACCACCTATATCTGAAACAAAGACATTACAAGATAAGACAGCAACAATGGAAAGGCAAAGACACTACAATATTGTTTGCCAAAGAATTTGGAACTCATCATTTCGTCGTTATAAGAAGATCATTGTAATGCGCACAATAAGCAAACAAAGAGTGCATGCCGCATACCAACGACCAATATAACAGAGCACGTTAAAATGAAACAGCAGACTTACTACTGTCGAGTCCCATGCAAACCAACATGTTCAGGGAGTACAAAATTGGCATGAACAACATAGTAGCCGGCTATAAATTTTGTAACAACAACTGAGCAAGATGAAGTTATGATGGCTACATCTACAGAGCAGGGAATGTAAACCAAAAATAGAAGTTACGATGGCAAAAGATAAAAAGGAGGGAATGTGAACCAACATGTGCCAAGTGCAATTACTTCAAATTGGTCGTGAACTAAATAATACTCCTGAACTTATAGTGAAGGGGATGCAAATCAAGATGTTTCGGGATATAAACTTGTAATGAGCAACACATAGAGGATAGTTACAAAGGTGGCACGGGATCGAAAGAAAAAGGCAAGTGACCAAATATCACGAGCCAAAAATAACTCCGAGAAAAGAAACTTTACTGTACATAGAGAATGACATGCGGGTCCCATTTTGCAGCTAGCCGGTCTCAACGTTTCCAAGGTGGCACGGGATCAAAAGAAAAAGAAGTAGCCAGAAATTAGGGGTAAAAAATAATATATCCAAGAAAGGAAACTTTTATTCTACATAGAGGATGACTTGCGGGACCCACAAGCCGCCAGCTTCCTCAACGTTTCGGATGCGAGCATGAGATCGAAAGAAAAAGGCAAGTGACTAAATATCAGGTGCCAAAAATAATCCAAAAAAACTTTTATTGTACATAGAGGATGACATGCGGGTCCCATTTTGCAGCAGCGGTCTCAACGTTTCAAAGTTGACATGAGATCGAAAGAAAAAGGCAAGTGACCAAATATCAGGAGCCAAAAATAATCCACGAAAAGAAACTTTTATTGTACATAGAGGATGACATGTCGGCCCCATTTTGCAATAGCGGTCGGCACAGGACCAAAATAAAAAGGAAGTAGCCAAAAACATGAAAGATTTCAATTGGGCTGCATCTGGACATCTGAGCCTTCGAACTACCCTGTCGGAAGCCTTTTGACTCGTACAATTTAAGCCCACTCCAAAACAGGAAAGTCCTATGCTTGGCAAAAACAAAAAACAAGGAGATTCAACATATAAGTTTGTTTACGTAAAAACAAAGATTTAATTTATCCCTTTGCAATAGCTCAGAGCGAAATACACTGTTTATTGTCTGCAAAATAATCAAGATATCACATGTTTTTTGTACGGGGAGGCTGACATCGGGGCCCGATGAGCCAGCAGCGTCGTCAACGTTATAAAGGCGGCAGGGGATCGAAAGAAAAAATAAACCAAAAATCAGTTGGTAAAAAAATCAAAGAAAATAAACATTTATCGTTCTAACAGGATGACATGCGGGACCCTTGAGGCAGCAGCTTCCTCAACATTTCCAAGGCGGCACGGGATAAAAAAGGCAAAATAGCCAGAAATTAGGGGTCAAATAACTCCAAGAAAGGAAAGGTTTGTTGTTTATAGGCTGACATGTGGGACCCATGAGCCAGCAGGTTCCTCAGCGTTTCAAAGGTGGCATGAGATCGAAAGAAAAAGGCAAGTGACCAAATATCAGGACCCGAAAATAATCCAAGAAAAGAAACTTTTATTGTACATAGAGGATGACATGCGGGACCCATTTTGCAGCAGCGGTCTCAACGTTTCCAAAGGCGGCACGGGATCAAAAGAAAAAGGAAGTAGCATCTGGCCAAAATAATCCAAGAAAAGAAAGATTTCAATTGGGCTGGATCTGGCCATCTGGGCCTACGAACTATCCTGCTCGGCCTTTTGTCTCGTACAATTTCAGCCCACTCCAAAACATGAAAGTCCTTTTTTTCGATAAAAAACATGAAAGTCCTATGTTTCGCAAAAACAAAAAACAAGGAGATTCAACATATAAGTTTGTTTATGTAAAAATAAAGATTTAATTTATCCGTTTGCAAAGCTCAGAGCGAAATACACTCGTTTATTGTCTGCAAAATAATCGAAATATCACATATTTCTTGTACGGGGAGGCTGACATCGGGGACCCATGAGCCGACGAGCGTCGTCAACGTTTTAAAGGTGGCAATAGATCGAAAGAAAAAATAAGCCATAAATCAGTTGGTAAACAAAATCCAAGAAAAGAAACATTAACCTTTCTGAGAGGATGACATGCGAGACCCATGAGGCAGCAGCATCCTCAACTATTCCAAGGCGGCAGGGGATCAAAAGAAAAAAAAAAGGAAATAGCCAGAAATTAAGTAGGGTCAAAAATAAATCCATCAAAGGAAACTTTCATTGTTCATAGAGGATGACATGTGGGACCGACCTGCCAACTGCGTCGTCATCGTTTCAAAGGGGGCAGGGGATCAAAAGAAAAAGGCAAATAGCCGTAAATTAGGGGTAAAAAATAAATCCAACAAAGGAAACTTTTATTGTTCATAGAGGATGACATGCGGGACCCATGAGCCAGCGAGCTTCCTCAACGTTTCAAACTCGGCATGAGATCGAAAGAAAAAGGCAAGTGACCAAATATCAGGAGCCAAAAATAATCCAAGAAAAGAAACTTTATTGTACATAGAGGATGACATGCGGGTCCCATTTTGCAGCAGCGGTCTTAACGTTTCAAATGCGGCTTGAGATCAAAAGAAAAAGAAAGTTGATTGTACATAGAGGATGACATGCGGGTCCCATGAGTCAGCAGCTTACTCAACGTTTCCAAGGCGGCAGGGGATCAAAAGAAAAAAAATCGAAGAAAAAAACTTTTATAGTACATAGAGGATGACATGCGGGTCCCATGAGCCAGCAGGTTCCTCGACGTTTTCAAAGGCGGCATGAGATCGAAAGAAAAAGGCAAGTGACCAAAAATCAGAGGGTGGAAAATAATCTAAGAAAAGAAACTTTTATTGTACATACAGGATGACATGCGGGTCCCATTTTGCAGCAGCGGTCCCAACGTTTCAAATGCGACTTGAGATCAAAAGAAAAAGAAAGTAGCCAGAAATTAGGGGGTCAAACAAATCCAAGAAAAGAAAGTTGATGGACATAGAGGATGACATGCGGGTCCCATGAGCCTGCAGGTTCCTCTGTGTTTCAAAGGTGGCATGAGATCGAAAGAAAAAGGCAAGTGACCAAATATCAGATCCAAAAATAATTCAAGAAAAGAAACTTTATTGTTCATAGAGGATGGAATGCGGGACCCATGAGCGAGCAGCTTCCTCAACGTTTCAAACTCGGCATGAGATCGAAAGAAAAAGGCAAGTGACCAAATATCAGGAGCCAAAAATAATCCAAGAAAATAAACTTTATTGTACATAGAGGATGACATGCAGGTCCCATTTTGCAGCAGCGGTCTCAACTTTTCCAAGGCGGCACATGACCAAAAGAAAAATGAAGTAACCAGAAATTAGGGGTGAAAAAAATCCAAGAAAAGAAAGATTTCAATTGGGCTGCATCTGGATTCTGGGCCTTCGAACTATCCTGCTTGGCCTTTTGTCTCGTACAATTTCAGCCCACTCCAAAACAGGAAAGTCGGATTTATCTAAAAAAACAGGAAAGTCCCATGCTTCGCAAAAAACAAAAAACAAGGAGATTCAACATATAAGTTTGGTTATGAAAAATAAAGATTTAATTTATCCGTTTGCAAAGCTCAGAGCGAAATACACTGTTTATTGTCTGCAAAATAATCGAAATATCACATATTTCTTGTACGGGGAGGCTGACATCAGGGACCCATGAGCCAGCAAAGATCGTCAACGTTTTAAAGGCGGCAATAGATCGAAAGAAAAATTAAGCCATAAATCAGTTGGTAAACAAAATCCAAGAAAAGAAACATTTACCTTTCGAGAGGATGACATGCGGGACCCATGAGGCAGCGAGCATCCTCAACTATTCCAAGGCGGCAGGGGATCAAAAGAAAAAAAGGAAATAGCCGTAAATTAAGTAGGGTAAAAAATAAATCCATCAAAGGAAACTTTTATTGTTCATAGAGGATGACATGTGGGACCGACACTCGCTAACCGCGTCGTCATCGTTTCAAAGGGGGCAGGGGATCAAAAGAAAAAGGCAAATAGCCGGAAATTAGGGGTAAAAAATAAATCCAACAAAGGAAACTTTTATTGTTCATAGAGGATGACATGCGGGACCCATGAGCCGACAAGTTCCTCAACGTTTCAAACTCGGCATGAGATCGAAAGAAAAAGGCAAGTGACCAAATATCGGGAGCCAAAAATAATCCAAGAAAAGAAACTTTATTGTACATAGAGGATGACATGCGGGTCCCATTTTGCAGACAGCGGTCTCAACGTTTCAAATGCGGCTTGAGATCAAAAGAAAAAGAAAGTTGATTGTACATAGAGGATGACATGCGGGTCCCATGAGTCGACTAGGTTTACTCAACGTTTCCAAGGCGGCAGGGGATCAAAAGAAAAAAATCCAAGAAAAAAACTTTTATAGTACATAGAGGATGACATGCGGGTCCCATGAGCCAGCAGGTTCCTCAACGTTTTCAAAGGTGGCATGAGATCGAAAGAAAAAGGCAAGTGACCAAAAATCAGAGGGTGGAAAATAATCCAAGAAAAGAAACTTTTATTGTACATACGAGATGACATGCGGGTCCCATTTTGCAGCAGCGGTCCCAACGTTTCAAATGCGACTTGAGATCAAAAGAAAAAGAAAGTAGCCATAAATTAGGGGGTCAAAAAATTCCAAGAAAAGAAAGTTGATGGACATAGAGGATGACATGCGGGTCCCACGAGCCTGCAGGTTCCTCAGCGTTTCAAAGGTGGCATGAGATCGAAAGAAAAAGGCAAGTGACCAAATATCAGATCCAAAAATAATTCAAGAAAAGAAACTTTAGTGTTCATAGAGGATGGCATGCGGGACTCATGAGCGAGCAGCTTCCTCAACGTTTCAAACTCGGCATGAGATCGAAAGAAAAAGGCAAGTGACCAAATATCAGGAGCCAAAAATAATCCAAGAAAAGAAACTTTATTGTACATAGAGGATGACATGCGGGTCCCATTTTGCAGCGAGCGGTCTCAACTTTTCCAAGGCGGCACGAGAACAAAAGAAAAATGAAGTAACCAGAAATTAGGGGGTGAAAAAAATCCAAGAAAAGAAAGATTTCAATTGGGCTGCATCTGGATTCTGGGCCTTCGAACTATCCTGCTTGGCCTTTTGTCTCATACAATTTCAGTCCACTCCAAAACAGGAAAGTCGGATTTATCTAAAAAAAACAGGAAAGTCCCATGCTTCGCAAAAAACAAAAAACAAGGAGATTCAACATATAAGTTTGGTTATGGAAAATAAATATTTAATTTATCCATTTGCAATAGCTCGGAAGCGAAGTACACTGTTTATTGTCTGCAAAATAATCAAGATATCACATGTTTCTTGTACGGGGAGGCTGACATCGGGGACCCATGAGGCAGCAGCGTCGTCAACGTTTTAAAGGCGGCATGAGATCGAAATAAAAAATAAGCCAAAAATCAGTTGGTAAACAAAATCCAAGAAAAGAAACATTAACCTTTCTGAGAGGATGACATGCGGGACCCATGAGGCAGCAGCATCCTCAACTATTCCAAGGCTGCAGGGGATCAAAAGAAAAAAAGGAAATAGCCAGAAATTAAGTAAGGTCAAAAATAAATCCATCAAAGGAAACTTTTATTGTTCATAGAGGATGACATGTGGGACCGACCTGCCAGCTGCGTCGTCATCGTTTCAAAGGAGGCAGGGGATCAAAAGAAAAAGGCAAATAGCCAGAAATTAGGGGTAAAAAATAAATCCAACAAAGGAAACTTTTATTTTTCATAGAGGATGACATGCGGGACCCATGAGCCGGCAGGGTTCCTCAATGTTTCAAACTCGGCATGAGATCGAAAGAAAAAGGTAAGTGACCAAATATCAGGAGCCAAAAATAATCCAAGAAAAGAAACTTTATTGTACATAGAGGATGACATGCGGGTCCCATTTTGCAGCGGTCTCAACTTTTCCAAGGCGGCACAGGACCAAAAGAAAAATGAAGTAACCAGAAATTAGGGGGTGCAAAAAAATCCAAGAAAAGAAAGAGTTCAATTGGGCTGCATCTGGATATCTGGGCCTTAGAACTATCCTGCTAGGCCTTTTGTCTTGTACAATTTCAGCCCACTCCAAAACGGGAAAGTCAGATTTATCTTAAAAAAACAGGAAAGTCCTATGCTTCGCAAAAAACAAAAAACAAGGAGATTCAACATATAAGTTTGTTTATGAAAAATAAATATTTAATCTATCCGTTTGCAATAGCTCAGAGCGAAGTACACTCGTTTATTGTCCGCAAAATAATCAAGATATCACATGTTTCCTGTACGGGAGGCTAACATCGGGGACCCATGAGCCGGCGAGCGTCGTCAACGTTTCAAACGTGGCATGAGATCGAAAGAAAAAGGAAATAGCCAAAAATCGGAGGGTGAAAAAAAACCCAAGAAAATAAACTTTTATAGCACATAGAGGATGACATGCGGGTCCCATGAGCCGACAAGGTTCATCAACGTTTCAAACGTGGCATGAGATCGAAAGAAAAAGGCAAGTGACCAAATATCGGGAGCCAAAAATAATTCAAGAAAAGAAACTTGATTGTACATAGAGGATGACATGCGGGTCCCAATTAGCGACAGCGGTATCACCGTTTGAGAAGCGGCAGGGGATCGAAAGAAAAAAGGCAAGTGACCAAATATGAGGTGCCAAAAAAAGTCCAAGAAACAAGTCAAAAAAAAACCAAGAAACGAATGTTTTATAGTACATAGAGGATGACATGTGGATCCCATGAGCCTGCAGGTTCCTCAACGTTTCAAACGTGGCATGAGATCGAAAGAAAAAGGCAAGTGACCAAATATCAGGAGCCAAAAATAATTCAAGAAAAGAAACTTGATTGTACATAGAGGATGACATGCGGGTCCCATTTAGCTGCAGCGGTATCACCGTTTGAGAGGCGGCACGGGATCGAAAGAAAAAGGCAAGTGACCAAATATAAGGAGCCAAAAATAATTCAAGAAAAGAAACTTGATTGTACATAGAGGATGACATGCGGGTCCCATTTAGCAGCAGCGGTATCACCGTTTGAGAGGCTGCACGGGATCGAAAGAAAAAGGCAAGTGACCAAATGTGAGGTTCCAAAAAAATCGTAGAAAAGAAAGTTTTATAGTACATAGAGGATGACATGCGGGTCCCATTTAGCAGCAGCGGTCTCACCGTTTGAGAGGCGGCAGGGGATCGAAAGAAAAAGGTAAGTGACCAAATATGAGGTGCCAAAAAAATCCAAGAAAAGAAAGTTTATAGTACATAGAGGATGACATGCGGGTCCCATTTAGCAGCAGCGGTATCACCGTTTGAGAGGCGGCAGGGGATTGAAAGAAAAAGGCAAGTGACCAAATTTGAGGTGCCAAAAAAAACTCCAAGAAAAGAAAGTTGATTGCTCATAGAGGATGACATGCGGGTCCCAATTAGCAGCCAGCGGTGTCAACGTTTCCAAGGCGGCAAGGGATCAAAATAAAAAGGAAGTAGCCGTAAATCGGGGGTCAAAAAAATCCAAGAATAGAAAGAATTTTGGTTCATAGAGGATGACATGCGGGACCCATGATCCTGCATCGTAAATGGCTCGATCGGAGAGCGTTGAACGAGATGGCACGATCGAGAAAAAAAACAATACCAGAGAGGCTGCCATCTGGGCCCTACATCCCTCGGCGGTGCGGATTTGCGTTGACTCGGCCGGCGAACCCGAGAATTCGAGATGCACCACGTCCCGGGACACCATACGCCACGTTTTGGCCGTTTTCGTCGGGCTAGGTGGCATCAAAAACGAGAAAAAAAACGTTTTGACATGCACAACGGACAGACCCAAAATCGTTGGCCATGGTACACCAGCAACCACGGCGCGACTTCAACTTCGTCGGCCATGGCAACTTTTCTTGTAGTGGTTGGTCAAATCCTAGGTTTGACCAAGATTTAGACAAACTTAAAACATGAAAATTAAAAGGTAAGCATGGATCCTTTCCTAGTCACTCTAAAATTAAGCTTTTGGGAAGTTTTTGAATTTTCCATGTTTGAAACCCAAAACCACTTCTCTTCATGCTTGACTTCATAAGACAGAGTTAAGGGTTAGGGGTAGATACATGCTTTTTCTATTTTGAATATGTCTAGACCTTGTTTATCAACTTGAATGCTTATTTTATATGACATAAGAAGGCTACGTGCTTTGGTTTTTCATTTTTCTGGTTTTTTTTTAATTTTATGCCCATTTGAATATTTCTCAAATACTAGCTAGGTTTGACCAAGATTTAAACAATTTAAAAACAAGAAAATGAAAAGGCAAGCCTGGATCTTTTTTAGTCACTCTAAAATGAAGCTCTTGGGAGGTTCTTGCAATTTCCATGTTTGAAACCAATACGACTTCTCTTCATGCTAGACTTCATAAGATCGACAGAGAGTTTATGGTTAGGGGGTAGATACATGATTTGTCTGGTTTGAACACATGTCTAAACCTTGTTTATCAACTTGAATGCTTACTATATGACATAAGAAGACTATGTGCTTTTGTTTTTCATTCTTCTAATTTATTTGAATTTTATGCCCATTTGAATCTTGGTCAAATCCTAGGTTTGACCAGGATTTAAACAAGTATAAAATATGAAAACGAAAAGGTAAGCCTGGATCCTTCTTAGTCACTCTAAAATGAAGCAGCTTTTGGGATGTTCTTGAAATTTTCATGTTTGAAACCCAAAACCACTTCTCTTCATGATTGACTTCATAATTAAGACAGAGTTTAAGGTTAGCGGCAGATACATACATGATTTTCTGGTTTGAATATGTCTAGACCTTGTTTATCAACTTTAATGCTTACTATATGACATAAAAATGCTATGTGCTTTGGTTTATCATTCTTTTGGTTTTTTTCCTGAATTTTTATGCCCATTTGAATCTTGGTCAAATTCTAGGTTTGAGAAAGATTTAAACAAGTTGAAAATATGAAAATGAAAAGGTAACCATGGATCCTTCTTAGTCACTCTAAAATGAATCTTTTGGGAGTTTCTTGAAATTTTCATGTTTGAAACCCAAAACCACTTCTCATCATGCTTGACTTCATAAGACAGAGTTTAGTGTTAGGGGTAGATACATGATTTGTCTAGTTTGAATATGTCTAGACTTTGTTTATCAACTTGAATTCTTACTTTATGACATAAGAAGGCTATGTGCTTTGGTTTTTCATTTTTCCGATTTTTTTGAATTTTATACCCATTTGAATCTTGGTCAAATATTAGCTAGGTTTGACCAAGATTTAAACAAGTTTAAAACATGAAAATGAAAAGGTAAGCCTCGATCCTTCTTAGTCACTCTAAAATGAAGCTTTTGGGAGGTTTTTGAAATTTCCATGTTTGAAACCCAAAACCACTTCTCTTCATGCCTTACTTCATAAGACAGAGTTTAGGGTCGTTAGGGAGTAGGTACATGATTTGCCTAGTTTGAATATGTCTAGACCTTTTTTTATCATCTTGAATGCTTACTATATGACATAAGAAGACTATGTGTATTGGTATTTCATTTTTTTCATTTTTTATTTTCATGCCCATTTGAATCTTGGTGAAATCCTAGGTTTGAGCAAGATTTAAACAAGTTTAACACGTGAAAACGAATAAGTAAGCATGGATCCTTCTTAGCCACTCCAAAATGTACCAATTGATAGATGTGTTAACTTTGCTTCATGGAAAAATTAATGTCATGTAAATGAGTTAACTTGGATTTCCTACCCTTGAATCCATAGGAAACTTTGTTCTAATGCACTATAATAATCAACCGAGTTTTTACACCAACAAGTCTGTCACTTACGTGTGGTGCCCATGCGTGAGGTCCCACACTTCAGTGAGCACAAGTCACGTGCAGTAGGTACGCAAACTCCCAGCCATCTTCTTTGTCAAGAGAAGACGCATCAGGATGCGTATTGGAAGTCTCTGGGTCCTTCAGGATCCTTCGGTTGTCCCTCTCACAAAAAAATCTCTCTCATTCTCGGCCTCGCTCGACTCGCTCGCTCGCACCTCCTGCTCACTGACAAAACCTGCACAACAGTCAACATCATCACCCGAAAAAGGCGAGACACACCATAATGCACTCCCTTCTTCTCTCCTTCCGAGTGATCCCTCTTCCTCCGAGTTTCACTCGACGGCCAAACACATATGTGCTGCACAGTAATAATAAAAAAGTAGAAAAATCGACATACGAATCTATGATTAAATAGGTTAATCTAGGCTTTTGCCCACTACTATACATCAAGTTCAAAAATATCCAACTACTGGTTCGATTTTGGGCTACTAATGTGCGTTGGGTTTTTAATTTTTTCTGAATGTTTATGCCCATTTGAATCTTGGTCAAATCCTATGTTTGACCAAGATTTAAACAAGCATAAAAATGAAAATGAAAAGGTAAGCTTGGATCCTTTTTAGTCACTCTAAAATTAAGCTTTTGGGATGTTTTTGAAATTTCCATGTTTGAAACCCAAAACCACTTATCTTCATGCCTCACTTCATAAGACAAAGTTAAGGGTTAGGGGGTAGATACATGCTTTTCCTGTTTTGAATATGTCTAGACCTTGTTCATCAACTTGAAGGCTTACTATATATATATGACATAAGAAGGCTATGTGCTTTAGTTTTTTATTTTTTGAATTTTTATGCCCATTTGAATCTTGGTCAAATCCTAGGTTTGACCAAGATTTAAACAAGATTAAAACATGAAAATGAAAAGGTAACCATGGATCCTTCTTAGTCACTCTAAAATGAATCTTTTGGGAGGTTTTTGAAATTTCCATGTTTGAAACCCAAAACCACTTCTCTTCATGCTTGACTTCATAAGACATAGTTTAGTGTTAGGGGTAGATACATGATTTGTCTAGTTTGAATATGTCTAGACCTTGTTTATCAACTTGAATGCTTACTATATGACATAAGAAGACTATATGTGCGTTGGTTTCTTATTTTTTATTTTTTTCTGAATGTTTATGCCCATTTGAATCTTGGTCAAATCCTATGTTTGACCAAGATTTAAACAAGTTAATTTAAAACATGAAAATGAAAAGGTAAGCATGGAATCTTCTTAGTCACTCTAAGATGAAGTTTTTGGGAGGTTTTTGAAATTTCCATGTTTGAAACCCAAAACCACTTCTCTTCATGTTTGACTTCATAAGACAGATCGAGTTTAGGGTTAGGGCCAGGGTAGATACATGATATTTCTTGTTTTAATATGTCTAGACCATGTTTATCAACTTGAATGCTCATTATATGACATAAGAAGGCTATGTGCTTTGGTTTTTTTTTTTTTGAATTTTTATGCCCATTTGAATCTTGGTCAAATCCTAGGTTTGACCAAGATTTAAACAAGTTTAAAACATGAAAATTAAAAGGTAAGCATGGATCCTTCTTAGTCATTCAAAAATGAAGCTTCTGGGGGGTTCTTGAAATCTCAATGTTTGAAACCCAAAACCACTTCTCTTCATGGTTGACTTCATAAGACAGAGTTTAGGGTTAGGGGGTAGATCGATACATGATTTGTCGGGTTTGAATATGTCTAGACATGCTTGTTTATCAACTTGAATGCTTACTATATGACATAAGAAGACTATATGTGCGTTGGTTTTTCATTTTTTTTGTTTTTTCTGAATTAATGTTTATGCCCATTTGAATCTTGGTCAAATCCTAGGTTTGACCAAGATTTAAACAAGTTTAAAACATAAAATGAAAAGGTAAGCCTGGATCCTTCTTAGTCATTCTAAAATGAAGGTTTGGGGGGGGGGGGGTTCTTGAAATCTCAATGTTTGAAACTGATAACCCACAAGTATAGGGGATCGCAACAGTCTTCGAGGGAAGTAAAACCCAAATTTATTGATTCGACACAAGCGGAGGTAAAGAATACTTATAAGCCTTAACAACTGAGTTGTCAATTCAAATTCGCACTGGAAAAGCACTAGTAACGAGGGGTGATGAGAAAGCGTAGATGATATGAGAGCAATAGTAATGATTACACAACGACAGAGTAATAGTAACACGAGGCAATGACACCGTGAAAATAGTTGATACTACTTCCAATGACATATAGAACGAGTATATGATGATGAGAGATGGACCGGGGTTCCCAGCTATTTTCACTAGTGGTAACTCTCCAATAACAAGTGTTGGGTGAACAAATTACAGTTGGGCAATTGATAGGATTGAAATTTCATTAAGACAGAACATCAAGATTATTAATCATGTAGGCATGTGTTCCATATATAGTCATACGTGCTCGCAATGAGAAACTTGCATGACATCTTTTGTCCTACCAGCTGGTGGCAGCCGGGCCTCAAGGGATTCTATTGGTAATTAAGGTACTCCTTTTAATAGAGCACCAGAGCAAAGCATTAACACTTGGTGAAAACATGTGATCCTCATACCTAAGACTTCCCCTCCAGTTATCCCGATTCTTTGTCACTGCGGGGCCTCGGGTTCCGGACATAGACATGTGCAAACAACTTGTAGATACAATCTAAGCAATAAGTATAGAGCTTAAATCTAAGATCATGCCACTCGTGCACTAGTGACAAGCATTAAACACAACAAGATTGCAGCAACAATAACTTCACAAACTTATAGATAGACTGATCATAATGTAACAATTCATCGGATCCCAACAAACACAACACCGATTACATCGGATGAATCTCAATCATGTAAGGCAGCTCATGAGATCATTGTATTGAAGTGTATGGGAGAGAGAGTACCAACTAGCTATCGCTAGAACCCGTAGTCCATGGGGGAACTACTCACGGAGCATGATGGAGGCGGTGGCGTTGATGGAGATGGCTTCCGGGGGCACTTCCCCGTCCCGGCGGCGTGCCAGAATAGAGACTTCTGTCCCCCGAAACGGAGTTTCGCGATGGCGGCGGCGCCCCTGGAGTCTTTCTGGAGTTTCGTCAATTGGTGTAGGGTTTTTACGTCGCGAGGGACTTTATAGGTAAAGAGGCGGCGCAAGGGGGTGTCTGGGGGGCCCACACCATAAGCTGGCGCCCCCCCTCTAGGCCGCGCCGCCCTGTGGTCTGAGGGCCCTGGGCCTCCTCTCCGTCTCCCCTTCGGTGTTCTGGTCCGTCTCGGTGAAATAAGATGTTTGGCTTTTGTTTCGTCGAATTCCGAGAATATTGCCCGAACAGCCTTTTTGGAACCAAAAATAGCAGAAACAGGAACTGGCACTATGGCATCTTGTTAATAGGTTAGTTCCGGAAAATGCATGAAATCATTATAAAGTGTGAGCAAAACATGTAGGTATTGTCATAAAACTAGAATGGAACATCAGAAATTATAGATACGTTGGAGACGTATCAAGCATCCCCAAGCTTAGTTCCTACTCGCCCTCGAGTAGGTAAACGATAAAAAGAATAATTTCGTAGTGACATGCTACTTACATAATCTTGATCATACTATTGTAAAGCATATGAGATGAATGAAGTGACTCAAGGCAACGATATATAGTTTGCTAACAAATAGATAACATATAGCAAAACTTTTCATGAATAGTACTTTCAAGACAAGCATCAAAAAGTCTTGCATAGGAGTTAACTCATAAAGCAATAAATTCAAAGTAAAGGCATTGAAGCAACACGAGAGGAAGATTTAAGTTTCAGCGAGTTGCTTTCAACTTTCAACATGCATATCTCATGGATAATTGTCAACACAAAGTAATATGATGAGTGCAAATAAGCAAGTATGTAAGAATAAATGCACAGTTGACACAAGTGTTTGCTTCTAAGATGGAAGTAAGTAGGTAAACTGACTCAACATAAAGTAAAAGAAAGGCCCTTCGCAGAGGGAAGCAGGGATTGAATCATGTGCTAGAGCTTTTTAAGTTTTGAAATCATATAGAGAGCATAAAAGTAAAGTTTTGAGAGGTGTTTGTTGTTGTCAACCTCATCAAACAGACCTTCAAAGAGCGGCTCCCATGAAGGAGGTTATCTCTACCAACAAGGTAGATCATCCCTCTTCTCTTTTGTTTACACATGTACTTTAGTTTTATTTATGGATGACACTCCTCCCAACCTTTTGCTTACACAAGCCATGGCTAACCGAATCCTCGGGTGCCTTCCAACATTCACATACCATGAAGGAGTGTCTATTTGCAAAATTAAGTTGCTTACTGATGAATCGGGGAAAAACACGTGAAGAGAATTATTAATGAAAGTTAATTAATTGGGGCTGGGAACCCCGTTGCCAGCTCTTTTTGCAAAATTATTGGATAAGCGGATGAAGCCAGTAGTCCATTGGTGAGAGTCTGCCCAACAAGATTGAAAGATAAAACACCACATACTTCCTCATGAGCTATAAAACATTGACACAAATAAGAGATAATAAAGTTTGAATTGTTTAAAGGTAGCACATGAAGTATTTATTTGGAATGGCAGAAAAATACCACATAGTAGGTAGTTATTGTGGACACAAATGGCATAGTTTTTGGCTCAAGGTTTTGGATGCACGAGAAGCATTCCCTCTCAGTACAAGGCTTTGGCTAGCAAGGTTGTTTGAAGCAAACACAAGTATGAACCGGTACAGCAAAACTTACATAAGAACATATTGCAAGCATTATAAGACTCTACACTGTCTTCCTTGTTGCTCAAACACTTTTACCAGAAAATACCTAGACCTTAGAGAGACCAATCATGCAAACTAATTTCAACAAGCTCTACAGTAATTATCCACTAATAGGTTTAAACTACATGATGCAAGAGAAACATGATCTACTTGAGAGCTCAAAACAATTGCCAAGTATCAAATTATTCAAGACAATATGAAGCATTTTCTATTTCCCACCAAATAGCAACAAATGCAGCAACTTTTAACTTTTTCCATGAATATGAAAAACGAAGAACACAAGTGTTCATACGAAAAAGTGGAGCGTGTCTCTCTCCCACACAAGGATTGCTAGGATCTGAATTTATTCAAACACAAACAAAAATAAAAACACACAGACGCTCGAAGTAAAGAACATAAGATGTGACCGAATAAAAATATAGTTTCACTAGAGGTGACCTGATAAGTTGTTGATGAAGAAGGGGATGCCTTGGGCATCCCCAAGCTTAGACGCTTGAGTCTTCTTGAAATATGCGAGGATGAACCACGGGGGCATCCCCAAGCTTAGACTTTTCACTCTTCTTGATCATATATCATCCTCCTCTCTTGACCCTTGAAAACTTCCTTCACACCAAACTTCTCATAAACTTCATTAGAGGGGTTAGTACTCAAAAAACTTTAATCCACTTTAGTCCTATAGTGACACATTGCAAGAACTCAATAAAACATTAGCTACAACTCTCCACGTTTAGAAAGCCTTGCTTAAAGTCCACAAGAGACAATGCAAAAAACAAAGACAGAATCTGTCGAAACAGAACAACAAGTAAAGAAGAAATTTTTAGAGGTACTTCCGTTGCTCAAATCAGAAAACTCAAAACTAATGAAAGTTGCGTACATATCTGAGGAACACGCATGAAAATTGGCAGAATTTTTTGGGTTTCCTACAGAGAGACCTACTCAAATTCGTGACTGACTAAAAATACTGTTTCGCGCAGAAATCCAAATCTAGTATCAACCTTCTATTAGAGACTTTACTTGGCACAACAATGCAATAAAATAAAGATAAGGAGAGGTTGCTACAGTAGTAACAACTTCCAAGACACAACAAAACAGTAGCAAAATAAAAACATGGGTTATCTGCCAAGAAGTGCTTTCTTTATAGCCATTAAGATGGGCTCATCAATTTTAATGATGCTCACATGAAAATAGAGAATGAAGTAAAAGGAGCATCAAGAAGCAAATTCAAAACACATTTAAGTCTAACCCACTTCCTATGCATAGGAATCTTGTACACAAATAAATTCATGAAGAACAAAGTGACAAGCATAGGAAGATAAAACAAGAGTAACATCAAAAGTTTCAGCATATAGAGAGGTGTTTTAGTACCATGCAAATTTCTACAACCATATTTTCCTCTCTCATAATAATTTTTAGTAGCTTCATGAATAAACTCAACAATATAACTATCACATAAAGCATCATGATCTATAAACACATAATTTTTATCAAGCTCCAAAATAATAGGATTAAAACTTCCAAAGCCACTTTTATCAATAATATAACAAGATGATTGATCATTGTCAAGAGATATGGGACTCCTAGATAAAGTCAAGACCTTTCCAATCCCATTTTCATTATTAGTACAATTAATATTATCAAGTAACATAGGACCATCATCTAGAGATTTATCATAAACATTTGCCAAGCAAAACTCTTTAGTACCATGCATTTCGACATCAGGCACAAACAAAGCATTATCATCAAATTTATCAAAATAGCATGGATTATCATAAATAACAGTAGCATAATTATTCTCACAAGTTTTACTCATAGGGAATATTTCAAGAGAATCCACGGGAATATAACATTCATCCTCTTTTGGTAAGCATGGAGGACAATCAAATAGTGTAAGAGATAAAGAGTTACTCTCATTAGAAGGTTGGCATGGGTAGCTAATCCATTCTTCCTCCTTTTGTTCATCACTCTCCTCTTCTTTTTTATCCAATGAGCTTTCAGGTTCATCAATCTCCTCCTCTTTTTCATCCAATGAGCTTTCAGGTTCATCAATTTCTTCTTTCACATGTTCCTGCAAATTGTGAGTGCATTCTTGTGCATTAATGAGTCTCTCTTTATAATCAATAATATAAGGATTATCGCTGTAACTTTCTATGCAAAAATTAAGGGTAGAAGAGACATAATCTTTAAGGTCCTTACAAGCAACACCAGTTTCATAATTTTTAACCATGAAGGATTCTATCTCAGAGGCTCCCATAAATAAGACAAATTGTTCTACCTCTTCGAAGCCAAAATGAATATAGTTATTCCAATTATAGTTCTTAATTAAAACTTCTTCACTAAAGCCACATTGGAATTTCAGATGTTTAGTATCCTGTTTAGAGCAACAGTTTATATCATGGCGTTTAAGCAAGATTTTAGCAATTGTATTCAATTTTTCTATCACAGCACTCATGACTTTACCCGTTCTTGATTCTTGATGCGTGCAGTCGACACGTCCGTTGGGAACCCCAAGAGGAAGGTGTGATGCGTACAGTAGCAAGTTTTCCCTCAGAAAGAAACCAAGGTTTATCGAACCAGTAGGAGTCAAGAAGCACGTTGAAGGTTGATGGAGGAGGAGTGTAGTGCGGCGCAACACCAGGGATTCTGGCGCCAACGCGGAACCTGCACAACACAATCACGGAACTTTGCCCCAACGTAACGGTGAGGTTGTCAATCTCACCGGCTTGCTCGTAAACAAAGGGTTAAACGTATTGTATGGAAGATGATGATTGTTTGCGAAGAACAAGTAAAGAACAATTGCGATAGATTGTATTTCAGTATGTAAAGAATAGGACCGGGGTCCACAGATCACTAGTGGTGTCTCTCCCATAAGATAGCGAGATGTTGGGTTAACAAATTACAGTTGGGCAATTGACAAATAAAGAAGGCATAACAATGCACATACATATATCATGATGAGTACTATGAGATTTAATCGGGGCATTACGACAAAGTACATAGACCGCTATCCAGACATGCATCTATGCCTAAAATGTCCACCTTCGAGGTTATCATCCGAACCCCTTCCGGTATTAAGTTGTAAACAACGGACAATTGCATTAAGTATGGTGCGTAATGTAATCAACACAAATATCCTTAGACAAAGCATCGATGTTTTATCCCTAGTGGCAACAAGCACATCCACAACCTTAGAACTTTATGTCACTGTCCCGCATTTAATGGAGGCATGAACCCACTATCGAGCATAAATACCCCCTCTTGGAGTCACAAGTATCAACTTGGCCAGAGCCTCTACTAGCAACGGAGAGCATGCAAGAACATAAATAACATATATGATAGATTGATAATCAACTTGACATAGTATTCAATATTCATCGGATCCCAACAAACACAACATGAAGGATTACAAATAGATGATCTTGATCATGATAGGCAGCTCACAAGATCTAACATGATAGCACAATGAGGAGAAGACAACCATCTAGCTACTGCTATGGACCCATAGTCCAGGGGTGAACTACTCACACATCGATCCGGAGGCGATCATGGCGATGAAGAGACCTCCGGGAGATGATTCCCCTCTCCGGCAGGGTGCCGGAGGCGATCTCCTGAATCCCCGAGATGGGATTGGCGGCGGCGGCGTCTCTGGAAGGTTTTCCGTATCGTGGCTCTCGGTACTGGGGGTTTCGCGACGAAGGCTTTAAGTAGGCGGAAGGGCAGAGTCGGGAGGGTCACGAGGGCCCCACACAACAGGCTGGCGCGGCCAGGGCCCAGGCCGCGCCGCCTTGTTGTGTCGTCGCCCCGTGGCCCCACTTCGTTTCCTCTCCGGTCTTCTGGAAGCTTCGTGCAAAAATAGGACCCTGGGCGTTGATTTCATCCAATTCGAGAATATTTCCTTACTAGGATTTCTGAAACCAAAAACAGCGAGAAAACAACAATCGGCTCTTCGGCATCTCGTCAATAGGTTAGTGCCGGAAAATGCATAATAATGACATATAATGTGTATAAAACATGTGAGTATCATCATAAAAGTAGCATGGGACATAAGAAATTATAGATACGTTTGGGACGTATCAAGCATCCCCAAGCTTAGTTCCTACTCGCCCTCGAGTAGGTAAACGATAACAAGGATAATTTCTGAAGTGACATGCTCTCATAATCTTGATCATACTATTGTAAAGCATATGAGATGAATGCAGCGATTCGACGCAATGATGAAGATAATGAGTAAACTAATGAATCATATAACAAAGACTTTTCATGAATAATACTTTCAAGACAAGCATCAATAAGACTTGCATAAGAGTTACTCATAAAGCAATAGATTCGAAGTAAAGGTATGGAAGCAACACAAAGGAAGATTAAGTTTCAGCGGTTGCTTTGAACTTCAACATGTATATCTCATGGATAATTGTCAACACAAAGTAATATAACAAGTGCAATAGGTAAACATGTAAGAATCAATGCACACAGTTGATACAAGTGTTAGCTTCTGGGATAGAAAGAATAGGTGAACTGACTCAACGTAAAGTAGAAGATAGGCCCTTCGCAGAGGGAAGCATTGATTACTATATTTGTGCTAGAGCTTTTCATTTTGAAAACAAGAAACAATTTTGTCAACGGTAGTAATAAAGCATATGTGTTATGTATAAGACATCTTATAAGTCGCAAGCCTCATGCATAGTATACTAATAGTGCTCGCACCTTGTCCTAATTAGCTTGGATTAACACGGATTATCATTGCATAGCATATGTTTCAACCAAGTGTCACAAAGGGGTACCTCTATTCCGCCTGTACAAAGGTCTAAGGAGAAAGCTCGCATTGGATTTCTCGCTTTTGATTATTCTCAACTTAGACATCCATACCGGGACAACATAGACAACAGATAATGGACTCCTCTTTAATGCATAAGCATTCAACAACGATTAATATTCTCATAAGAGATTGAGGATTGATTGTCCAAACTGAAACTTCCACCATGAATCATGGCTTTAGTTAGCGGCCCAATGTTCTTCTCTAACAGTATGCATACTCAAACCATTTGATCATGAAAATCTCCCTTACTTCAGACAAGACGAACATGCATAGCAAATCACATGATATTCAACAAAGGTAAAAGTTGATGGGGTCCCCAGAAAACATGGTTACCGCTCAACAAGCAACTTATTAAGAAGTAAGACACATAAGTACATATTCTTCACCACGATAGTTTTTAAGCTATTTGTCCCATGAGCTATATATTGCAAAGACAAAGAACAGAAATTTTAAAGGTAGCACTCAAGTAATGTACTTTGGAATGGCGGAGAAATACCATGTGGTCGGTAGGTATGGTGGACACAAATGGCATGGTTATTGGCTCAAGGATTTGGTTGCATGAGAAGAATTCCTCTCAATACAAGGCTAGGCTAGCAAGGTTGTTTGAAGCAAACTCAAGTATAAAAGGTGCAACAAAGCTCACATATGAATATATTGTAACTATTATAAGACTTTACATTGTCTCCTTGTTGTTCAAACACCTCAACCAGAAAATATCTAGACTCTAGAGATCAATCATGCAAACCAAATTTTAACAAGCTCTATGTAGTTATTCATTAATGGGTACAAGGTACATGATGCAAGAGCTTAAACAAAATCCATATGAGCACAACAATTGCCAAGTATCACATTATTCAAGACATTAAACCATTTACCACATGCGGCATTTTCCGTTTCCAACCATATAACAATGAATGAAATAGTCCAACTTTCGCAATGAACATTAAAGATAAAGCTAAGAACATATGTGTTCATACGAAACATCGGAGTGTGTCTCTCTCCCAAACAAAGAATGCTAGGATCCGATTTATTCAAACAAAAACAAAAATAAAAACAAACAGGCGCTCCAAGTAAAGCACATAAGATGTGACGGAATAAAACTATAGTTTCACTAGAGGAACCTGATAAGTTGTCGATGAAGAAGGGATGCCTTGGGCATCCCCAAGCTTAGACGCTTGAGTCTTCTTAAAATATGCAGGGATGAACCACGGGGGCATCCCCAAGCTTTGAATTTTCACTCTTTTGATCATATTGTATCATCCTCCTCTCTTGACCCTTGAAAACTTCCTCCACACCAAACTCGAAACAAACTCATTAGAGGGTCAGTGCATAATTCATATATTCAGAGGTGACATAATCATTCTTAACACTTCTGGACATTGCACAAAGCTACTGAAAGTTAATGGAACAAAGAAATCCATCAAACATATCAAAACAGGCAATGCGAAATAAAAGGCAGAATCTGTCAAAACATAACAGTTCGTAAAGACGAATTTTAAAGTGGCACCAGACTTTCTCAGATGAAAATTCCCAAATTGAATGAAAGTTGGGTACATATCTGAGGATCACGCATGTAAATTGGCAGATTTTTTTAATTTTTCTACAGAGACTACTGCTCAAATTCGTGACAGCAAGAAATCTGTTCTGCAGCAGCAATCCAAATCTAGTATTGGCTTTACTATCAAAGACTTTACTTGGCACAACAATGCAATAAAATAAAGATAAGGAGAGGTTGCTACAGTAGTAAACAACTTCCAAGACTCAAATATAAAATAAAGTGCGAAGTAAAATAATGGGTTGTCTCCCATAAGCGCTTTTCTTTAACGCCTTTCAGCTAGGCGCAGAAAGTGTGTATCAAGTATTATCAAGAGATGAAGCATCAACATAGGTGTTGGGAGTTTTCTCAACTATGCATTTTATCTTATCTATGTGAGTTTCAGAGGCTCCCTTTTCATTATTCTTAGGTTTTCTATCCTCGTCAAACAAATTTTCAGGGACAAGCCAACCATAGTTATTTTCTAGAGCGTCATTCATTCCTAGGAGCTTACAAGGTATTGTTGTCTTAATCTCCCCACCATCATTAATATTATTAGTGTACCTTACTCTCTCCATGTCCATCTTTTCAAGGATGCTAGCAAAGTTGGTATAAGAGCCAAGCATCTTATATTTAATAAAGATCTTTCTAGCCTATCTTGCTACACCACCAAATTCTTTAAGAAGGGTTTCTAAAACAAAATCTTTCTTTTCCCCTTCCTCCATATCACCAAGTGTGAGAAACATGTGTTGGATTATAGGATTGAGATTAACAAATTTAGTTTCCAACATGCGAACTAAAGAAGCAGCATCAATTTCATAAGTAGGAGCAAGTTCTACCAAGTGTCTATCTTCAAAATCTTCAGCGGTACTAACATGAGTGAAAAATTCTACTATATTATCTCTCCCAATTATAGACCCTCGTCCTACCAGTATGTCTTTCAGAGTGAACTTAGGAGGAAACATGATGAAATAAACTAAAGGTAAATAAAGTAAATGCAAGTAACTAATTTTTTTGTGTTTTTAATATGGAGCACAAGACAATAAGTAAAACTAGCAACTAATTTTTTTGTGTTTTTGATATAAGAAGCAAACAAAGTAGTAAATAAAGTAAAGTAAAGCAAGACAAAAACAAAGTAAAGAGATTGGATGTGGAAACTCCCCTTGCAGCGTGTCTTGATCTCCCCGGCAACGGTGCCAAAAAAAAATCTTGATGCGTGCAGTCGACACGTCCGTTGGGAACCCCAAGAGGAAGGTGTGATGCGTATAGTAGCAAGTTTTCCCTCAGAAAGAAACCAAGGTTTATCGAACCAGTAGGAGCCAAGAAGCACGTTGAAGGTTGATGGCGGAGGAGTGTAGTGCGGCGCAACACCAGGGATTCCAGCGCCAACGTGGAACCTGCACAACACAATCACAGAACTTTGCCCCAACGTAACAGTGAGGTTGTCAATCTCACCGGCTTGCTGTAAACAAAGGGTTAAACGTATTGTATGGAAGATGATGATTGTTTGCGAAGAACAGTAAAGAACAATTGCAGTAGATTGTATTTCAGATGTAAAGAATAGGACCGGGGTCCACAGATCACTAGTGGTGTCTCTCCCATAAGATAGCGAGATGTTGGGTAAACAAACTACGAGTTGGGCAATTGACAAATAAAGAAGGCATAACAATGCACATACATATATCATGATGAGTACTATGAGATTTAATCAGGGCATTACGACAAAGTACATAGACCGCTATCCAGCATGCATCTATGCCTAAAAAGTCCACCTTGAGGTTATTGTCACATCCCGGAATTTTCTAAATTTCGGAATGTAAAATAAAATTTAATTTAATGCTTGATTGATTGAACTTGATTGAAAATTCACAAAGAATAAAAACTTTTTAAAGTTATTTACTAATTAATTTCAAAATAGTGTTTTCAAAAAAAAAACTTTGGTTTCAAAGTATTCAAAATCAAATATATCTTTGTTTCAAGGTTTTCAAAATCCTTAATGCATTCTTATTTGAGAAAACAAAACGTTAGAAAACTCTATTTGCAAAATATTGCCAAGTTGCCATTTAGGCCAAGTGCAAATAATTATTAATTTATTTTTCGTAAATGGTTTTTAAATAGGTCCCTTGTTATCCTAAAACACTATTTTGATTTTTACAAATTTTTATAAACTTGTTTGGTATGTGTATGTTGAAACTATTCACATATAGGCATAATGGCATAGTAGTAATAAAATGATATAAAATAAAAATTTATAAATTTAAATCCCTTTATTATCCTATACTGAGCAATATAATTTTACAAACTCGTAGAATTTCGTTTCACTCAAATCGGAATTATGAAACTCATTTTATAAAAGAAACAAGTAATAGAGAAAAGAAAAGGAAAAAGAAAAAGAAAAACAAAACGGGCCGGCCACCCGGCGGACCGGCCCAGCAAAGCAGACTCGGTCCAGCCGGCCGACCGAGCTAGGCAGCCGCCACCATCGATCGAACCACGCAGGAAACAACCATAATCCTGTATTTGTCAAATCTATCTGCACTTAAACGCACTTTCCTTGAGCTACACAACTCCGATTTCAGATCCATTTGTTTCTACGCGTTCCTAACTTCGAGACCTATCTTTTTCACCGACCTATGGCATATATAAAGCCACCACCACGTCGCAGTTTCGTTTTTCCTTTCCTCTTCTCGAAACCATAGATCAACGAATCTTAACTCGTTGCTTTGACCCCCTAAACCACTTCAAATCGCTTCGGGCTCTAAAGTTGTAGATCTCGTCGAGATCTTTCAATCCCGACCAATCTCATATCTTTTCATCCACCATACACGGATAATTTCGCTTCGCAAGGCGTCAGGTCTGACAAAGGGAATCTTCAATTAGTTCGTGCTCGTTCCACGAAATCCAAATTCCTTTGGTGATTATGTAGATCTGATCATCCTCTACAACTTTCATGTTGAAAGTTTTTCGATTTGACGTACGGATTTATCGCTCATCTACAGATCTATTTCGAGTCAACCGGAGCCAAATCGAGTTTCAAAACGATCTCGAATCGTCATGACCTCAACCTCTCGTCAAGATCTTTCAATTGCCGCAAGTTTCACCTTGTTTCGTTCACCGAGCAAGGAGAAAATCGTGTTGCAAGATTCAGATCTTATAAGGTATAACCCAGATCTTGTCAAACACATTAATCCGTTGTGAAAAGTAATTTGTGCGTTAGATAGATCTATTAATTCTATACAACTTTGATGTAGAAAGTTTTTCCATCTGAGAAAATTTTTCTGTCAACTTTATGACATCATTATGACATCAGCATAGTCAACTCAGTCTGGTCAAAGTCAAACTGCAGTCAGCAGTACGGTCAGCGGTACGGTCAGCAGTACAGTCAGCGGTACGGTCAGCAGTACAGTCAGCAGCCAACTGTACGATCAGCAGTCAACTATACAGTACGGTCAGCGTCTCGGTCAAACTTGGTCAAACTTATTTTAAATATAAATTTTAAATATCAGATTATGTGTCCAACTTAGAAATTCATTATAAAATCATCCAGAGGTCCAAAATTTACAAACTTTATATCGTTGGAAAGCTTATAACATGTAGAATCCAAATATGCAAGAATACTGTATATGTTATGTATTAGTTTTCGAATCATAGTTCAAATGATTTAATTAATCCTTTTCACTATAAAAATTATATCAAATAATCTAGTGGTCCAAATTTAACAAATTTGTACTTTCTGGAATCCTCAGATCATATACTTCAATTTGGTATAGGAGTTGTACAACTTTGATACGTGCACAAACTTGCTTTAGTAAAATCTATCCGAATCAGTAATTCGAAGATAATTCAAATTCTATAAATCGTTTTTGGATAATTCCAATTGCTCTAATCTTGTACTACTGTAACATATCCAGGGAACTCAAGTTTATATTTTTACTAAACGTAAATCTTGCGGTAGCTAATTAATAAGATTGTGTATGTTAAGTAGATACTCGATTAATGGTTTTTCTAAATCAATTTAAATATCCAGAATACTTTACTAACATTGCACATATCAGAGAACACCTAATACAACACTTACACACTACTTATCTGGTGAAAGTAATTGGTGCATAGCATGCATGCATGTCTATGATTGTTCATATCGAATGTTTGTTTATTTTTGTTGTTGTTGTTGAATGGTGTGTTTATGTTGTGCTATATTCTATGTTATAGTTGTACGGAGAGGCACGTATTTTGATTAAGAGAAGTGAACGCGCTTCGATTACCGAAAAGGCAAGTGACACTCAAATCCTACTTATTTTAATTATGCATTAGTGTTTTGAAACTAGCATGCATGGTAGGATTTTGTTTTCAAAGTAAAATATTATGCTATGCTTAGCAAACCCTAGTAGTGTGTAGCTACTCCTGAACCTGTTGGTAGGATACTTTATTTTTGCTCTGCAACATCAAATGCCAAATGTTATTTCATTGTTTCGATTGTGATGGTTTGAAAAGTGAAAATTAACAACCTTAATGAATCACCTGGGTGGATTGTTTGAGTGGTGGGCGGTCGCTCGGGCTCCGACCACGGAGTAACCGATGGCAGGTGGGTGCCCGAGAGTGCGCGGTTGAATAGTGGTTGCTCTAGATCGCACCTCTGGTTTTCACCAGGGGATCGTGCGGGGGTTTATTATCTGTAATGGTTCTAAGCCTGTGAGTTTCACTTGTGGATGGCCACCCGAGATTAAAGAGATTACTATGTCGTCCATGTTTTAGATAGCTTCCAGGTGCAGCCTTATGGTATTATGGGCTCTGCCGGGATTAAGTAAGTTGTGAGGCCAAACTTGTTGCTAGACATGATGATGGGGCTTGCAACCCAACGGGAACGGGTCTAGCTAGTTATGGTCGAAGCCTCCTTCTGAAAGATCTTGTCTCATTTCTTCTCTTGGGAAGGGTGGGTCGTAAGGTGAAAGTGCACAACCTCTCGAGAGTTAAACCTAAGATCTTAGCCGTGTCCCCGGTTATGGACAATTTGAGCTTCTAGGCAAGGGAATGTACGGAAGAATCTCATCACCTTTTCTGAATAAGTTAAAATTAGAGTAGCAACTGTCGGATAGTACATGGGAGATGTAACCATGATACTGTTTATGACATCATTATGAGTTTTGTAAAATATTTTGTTTTGAAATAAAATGTAGGATAAAATTGGCTTTATGCAAATTTGCCTAAACTCCACTTGCGAAATATCATGTAGATAGTCATGCCCAAAACTGCCACCATATAAGTGTCATTTGCCAGTACATCATTGTACTGACCTCCATTCGTGGGGCTGCATATTCAAACGTGCGGGATTTTCCGAGGAGAAGTACGTGGTAGGATCTCGAGTCTACATTCCAACATGATTCGCTCGTGGCACATGAAGAAGATGAAGGCTCATTGATGACTTACTTTCTGTTGTGTATGTTCTGAATATTGTTGAGCTAGTCCATGTGACTATGCAATTTGTAAGGTTTTACTTTACCCTTTGGATCAAAGATGTAGTAATTTGATACTATTGCAATGATTACTATATTTTGTAATGTGTGTGCTATCAGTGATCCCGGGAATAGCACTATACACGGGTATCTTACCTTTATTAAAAGGTAGGGTGCTACGAGAATGGTATCGGAGCATAGTGTTGCTCGTAGGATCGAGACCCTAGGTTTGGATTAGAAATAGGAAGGCCTAGAATGAAAAGCTGTGTCTAATCCTATTTTCAATCAAAAAGATGTTTGGATTTTGGAACCTCTTGTATTCTCATCTATTCCATTTTCAAAATTGTTTTCCTCCTTTCTTTAGATGACCCCTTATCAAAACTATCAAAAAGGACCGATGAAGACCGTGAGCCCGAAGTTTGGAACCGATGCTTCATGTGATATTCTTCGACTCGCAAGAAGTGTTGCATGGGAGACCAATGAAGAACTTGAAGAAAGAATTCGATGCGCAACACATGAAGATACACCGAAGGAGTAAAATAGAAACTTGAAACTTCCAAAGCGAGAAATAGACCGGACCACCATTAACTCTCTCTTTATTGAAACAACGCTAGCGTTAGAAAGTATTGATCTTACCAAATTGAGGTATGACCATACTAGTTTGTTTGTGTTTGAAACATGTTGCTTGATGCTTGTTAGAGGTTGTTTGTAAAGATGTTTTTCCATGATCTGTTGTGTTTGGGTAGAAATCTTCTTTAGACCTTTCTATCTATTCTCATCTATACCCAACCCAGAGAATGTTTTCTCGGCAACTCGCCATGAAGACAACAGTAGTGAAAACAGCCTTGATATTTCCTATCAAGATGAAGAAGAGTAGAGTAGGAGTTCCGCAAAACCCTAGCTAGGGATCGATAGAGGTGTTTTCAAAACAATTTAATAATGGGGATTGAAACATTGATTCAATTCTCCATGGAAGTTTGTTTATCAATCTTGTGAGGTTGACCAAGTGTTAGAACACGAGATTCAATAAATCAAATACGGAGTAATGATTTGGTTGCAGGATGGATTGATCACCCTTCCTACTACTCTTATTATTCACTTTCGTAATATTGACTTTGCGAATCTAGAGTGACACACCTACAAAAGAGATGTCGGCGAATAAGCCTAAACCTTAGGGTGGATAAATATTATACCCTTATAGTAGGCAAGTGCTGCCAAGCGTAGGACTACGTTTAGTTTGAAAATCTAGCCTCTAGATGAAGAGTGGCGGAAGGATGTCGAAGACACCAAGAAGAAAAAGATGAAAGATGACATGAAGTTTACACATCTTGGTCTCTTGATTGACCCAAAGAGTGACCATCGAGTGTCAGAAGTAGTTTAACAACCAACCATTTGGATTAGAAGCCTTACTACGAAGAAAACCTATTCGGCTCACCTTGGAGAGATATGTTGTTCACTATATGTGAATAAACATTCGTCTATTGGATTTGACTCAGAAGCCCTAAGCCATAGATGTTTTCAAAATATGGTCAGAGGTCAAGTCATATCCTCGGATGTGCCAAGCCATAACCAAGATTAGCTTAGCCTAAACCCAGGACCTAAGACTACCTAACAAAAGTCACTTTTAAGGGTGGTAGAAGCCGTACCCTTAGATTTATGGATTTACACCAGATACCGCATGAGATGGTACTTGGAGAAGGTATCACAAGGAGTTCCCCATGAGTATACTTAGGATAATGCCCAAGAGATGAGTACCGTCATAAGATTGGATACAATTGATGGCATGACCGCATATGATTTAGTGTAACGTTTTCAAAGCCCAAGGATAACTTTCGAAATCTCCTCGGAGATGTTTGAAAAGAAAGCAATAGTGAGCAAGAACCTATTAGAAGATGTTAACCCAAACCTTTTTCTTTCTATCCTTTCTCAAATCTCGAGGACGAGATTTCTTTTAAGGGTGGTAGTCTGTCACATCCCGGAATTTTCTAAATTTCGGAATGTAAAATAAAATTCAATTTAATGCTTGATTGATTGAACTTGATTGAAAATTCACAAAGAATAAAAACTTTTTAAAGTTATTTACTAATTAATTTCAAAATAGTGTTTTCAAAAAAAAAACTTTGGTTTCAAAGTATTCAAAATCAAATATATCTTTGTTTCAAGGTTTTCAAAATCCTTAATGCATTCTCATTTGAGAAAACAAAACGTTAGAAAACTCTATTTGCAAAATATTGCCAAGTTGCCATTTAGGCCAAGTGTAAATAATTATTAATTTATTTTTCGTAAATGGTTTTTAAATAGGTCCCTTGTTATCCTAAAACACTATTTTGATTTTTACAAATTTTTATAAACTTGTTTGGTATGTGTATGTTGAAACTATTCACATATAGGCATAATGGCATAGTAGTAATAAAATGATATAAAATAAAAATTTATAAATTTAAATCCCTTTATTATCCTATACTGAGCAATATAATTTTACAAACTCGTAGAATTTCGTTTCACTCAAATCAGAATTATGAAACTCATTTTATAAAAGAAACAAGTAATAGAGAAAAGAAAAGGAAAAAGAAAAAAAAACAAAACGGGCCGGCCACCCGGCGGACCGGCCCAGCAAAGCAGACTCGGTCCAGCGGGCCGACCGAGCCAGGCAGCGGCCACCATCGATCGAACCACGCAGGAAACAACCATAATCCCGTATTTGTCAAATCTATCTGCACATGCACGCACTTTCCTTGAGCTACACAACTCCGATTTCAGATCCGTTTGTTTCTACGCGTTCCTAACTTCGAGACCCATCTTTTTCACCGACCTATTGCATATAAAGCCACGACCACGTCGCAGTTTCGTTTTTCCTTTCCTCTTCTCGAAACCATAGATCAACGAATCTTAACTCGTTGCTTTGACCCCCTAAACCACTCCAAATCGCTTCGGGCTCTACACGAAAGTTGTAGATCTCGTCGAGATCTTTCAATCCCGACCAATCTCATCTCTTTTCATCCACCATACACGGATAATTTCGTTTCGCAAGGCGTCAGGTCTGACAAAGGGAATCTTCAATTAGTTCGTGCTCGTTCCACGAAATCCAAATTACTTTGGTGAGTATGTAGATCTGATCATCCTCTACAACTTTCATGTTGAAAGTTTTTCGATTTGACGTACGGATTTATCGCTCATCTACAGATCTATTTCGAGTCAACCGGAGCCAAATCGAGTTTCAAAACGATCTCGAATCGTCATGACCTCAACACGGAAGTTGTTCCTCTCGTCAAGATCTTTCAATTGCCGCAAGTTTCACCTTGTTTCGTTCACCGAGCAAGGAGAAAATCGTGTTGCAAGATTCAGATCTTATAAGGTATAACCCAGATCTTGTCAAACACATTAATCCGTTGTGAAAAGTAATTTGTGCGTTAGATAGATCTATTAATTCTATACAACTTTGATGTAGAAAGTTTTTCCATCTGAGAAAATTTTTCTGTCAACTTTATGACATCATTATGACATCAGCATAGTCAACTCAGTCTGGTCAAAGTCAAGCTGCGATCAGTGATGCGGTCAGTGATACGGTCAGACGATACGGTCAGCGGTACAGTCAGCAGTACAGTCAGCAGCCAACTGTACAGTCAGCAGTCAACTATACAGTACGGTCAGCGTCTCAGTCAAACTTGGTCAAACTTATTTTAAATATAAATTTTAAATATCAGATTATGTGTCCAACTTAGAAATTCATTATAAAATCATCCAGAGGTCCAAAATTTACAAACTTTATATCGTTGGAAAGCTTATAACATGTAGAATCCAAATATGCAAGAATACTGTATATGTTATTTATTAGTTTTCGAATCATAGTTCAAATGATTTAATTAATCCTTTTCACTATAAAAATTATATCAAATAATCTACTGGTCCAAATTTAACAAATTTGTACTTTCTGGAATCCTCAGATCATATACTTCAATTTGGTATAGGAGTTGTACAACTTTGATAAATGCACAAACTTGCTTTAGTAAAATCTATCCGAATCAGTAATTCGAAGATAATTCAAATTCTATAAATCGTTTTTGGATAATTCCAATTGCTCTAATCTTTTACTACTGTAACATATCCAGGGAACTCAAGTTTATATTTTTACTAAACGTAAATCTTGCGGTAGCTAATTAATAAGATTGTGTATGTTAAGTAGATACTCGATTAATGGTTTTTCTAAATCAATTTAAATGTCCAGAATACTTTATTAACATTGCACATATCAGAGAACACCTAATACAACACTTACACACTACTTATCTGGTGAAAGTAATTGGTGCATAGCATGCATGCATGTCTATGATTGTTCATATAGAATGTTTGTTTATTTTTGTTGTTGTTGTTGAATGGTGTGTTTATGTTGTGCTATATTCTATGTTATAGTTGTACGGAGAGGCACGTATTTTGATTAAGAGAAGTGAACGCGCTTCGATTACCGAAAAGGCAAGTGACACTCAAATCCTACTTATTTTAATTATGCATTAGTGTTTTGAAACTAGCATGCATGGTAGGATTTTGTTTTCAAAGTAAAATATTATGCTATGCTTAGCAAACCCTAGTAGTGTGTAGCTACTCCTGAACCTGTTGATAGGATACTTTATTTTTGCTCTGCAACATCAAATGCCAAATGTTATTTCATTGTTTCGATTGTGATGGTTTGAAAAGTGAAAATTAACAACCTTAATGAATCACCCGGGTGGATTGTTTGAGTGGTGGGCGGTCGCTCGGGGCTCCGACCCCGGAGTAACCGAGTGGCAGGTGGGTGCCCGAGAGTGCGCGGTTGAATAGTGGTTGCTCTAGATCGCACCTCTGGTTTTCACCGAGGGATCGTGCGGGGGTTTATTATCCGTAATGGTTCTAAGCCCGTGAGTTTCACTTGTGGATGGCCACCCGGGATTAAAGAGATTACTATGTCGTCCATGTTTTAGATAGCTTCCGGTGCAGCCTTATGGTATTATGGGCTCTGCAGGGATTAAGTAAGTTGTGAGGCCAAACTTGTTGCTAGACATGATGATGGGGCTTGCAACCCAACGGGAACGGGTCTAGCTAGTTATGGTCGAAGCCTCCTTCTGAAAGATCTTGTATCATTTCTTCTCTTGGGAAGGGTGGGTCGTAAGGTGAAAGTGCACAACCCCTCGAGAGTTAAACCTAAGATCTTAGCCGTGTCCCCGGTTATGGACAATTTGAGCTTCTAGGCAAGGGAATGTACGGAAGAATCTCATCACCTTTTCTGAATAAGTTAAAATTTGAGTACCAGCTGTCGGATAGTACATGGGAGATGTAACCATGATATTGTTTATGACATCATTATGAGTTTTGTAAAATATTTTGTTTTGAAATAAAATGTAGGATAAAATTGGCTTTATGCAAATTTGCCTAAACTCCACTTGCGAAATATCATGTAGATAGTCATGCCCAAAACTGCCACCATATAAGTGTCATTTGCCAGTACATCATTGTACTGACCTCCATTCGTGGGGCTGCATATTCAAACGTGCAGGATTTTCTGAGGAGAAGTACGTGGTAGGATCTCGAGTCTACATTCCAACATGACTACCTGTGGCACATGAAGAAGATGAAGGCTCATTGATGAATTAAATTTCCGCTGTGTATGTTCTGAATATTGTTGAGCTAGTCCATGTGACTATGCAATTTGTAAGGTTTTACTTTACCCTTTGGATCAAAGATGTAGTAATTTGATACTATTGCAATGATTACTATATTTTGTAATGTGTGTGCTATCAGTGATCCCGGGAATAGCACTATACACGGGTATCTTACCTTTATTAAAAGGTAGGGTGCTACGGAATGGTATCGAGCATAGTGTTGCTCGTAGGATCGAGACCCTAGGTTTGGATTAGAAATAGGAAGGCCTAGAATGAAAACTGTGTCTAATCCTATTTTCAATCAAAAAGATGTTTGGATTTTGGAACCTCTTGTATTCTCATCTATTCCATTTTCAAAATTGTTTTCCTCCTTTCTTTAGATGACCCCTTATCAAAACTATCAAAAAGGACCGATGAAGACCGTGAGCACGAAGTTTGGAACCGATGCTTCATGTGATATTCTTCGACTACGCAAGAAGTGTTGCATGGGAGACCAATGAAGAACTTGAAGAAAGACTTCGATGCGCAACACATGAAGATACACCGAAGGAGTAAAATAGAAACTTGAAACTTCCAAAGCGAGAAATAGACCGAGACCACCATTAACTCTCTCTTTATTGAAACAACGCTAGCGTTAGAAAGTATTGATCTTACCAAATTGAGGTATGACCATACTAGTTTGTTTGTGTTTGAAACATGTTGCTTGATGCTTGTTAGAGGTTGTTTGTAAAGATGTTTTGCCATGATCCGTTGTGTTTGGGTAGAAATCTTCTTTAGACCTTTCTATCTATTCTCATCTATACCCAACCCGAGAGAATGTTTTATCGGCAACTCGCCATGAAGACAATAGTAGTGAAAAAAGCCTTGATATTCCTATCAAGATGAAGAAGAGTAGAGTAGGAGTTCCGCAAAACCCTAGCTAGGGATCGATAGAGGTGTTTTCAAAACAATTTAATAATGGGGATTGAAACATTGATTCAATTCTCCATGGAAGTTTGTTTATCAAACTTGTGAGGTTGACCAAGTGTTAGAACACGAGATTCAATAAATCAAATACGGAGTAATGATTTGGTTGCGAGGATGGATTGATCACCCTTCCTACTACTCTTATTATTCACTTTCGTAATATTGACTTTGCGAATCTAGAGTGACACACCTACAAAAGAGATGTCGGCGAATAAGCCTAAACCTTAGGGTGGATAAATATTATACCCTTATAGTAGGCAAGTGCTGCCAAGCGTAGGACTACGTTTAGTTTGAAAATCTAGCCTCTAGATGAAGAGTGGCGGAAGGATGTCGAAGACACCAAGAAGAAAAAGATGAAAGATGACATGAAGTTTACACATCTTGGTCTCTTGATTGACCCAAAGAGTGACCATCGAGTGTCGAAGTAGTTTAACAACCAACCATTTGGATTAGAAGCCTTACTACGAAGAAAACCTATTCGGCTCACCTTGGAGAGATATGTTGTTCATCGTATGTGAATAAACATTCGTCTATTGGATTTGACTCAGAAGCCCTAAGCCATAGATGTTTTCAAAAGATGGTCTGAGGTCAAGTCATATCCTCGGATGTGCCAAGCCATAACCAAGATTAGCTTAGCCTAAACCCAGGACCTAAGACTACCTAACAAAAGTCACTTTTAAGGGTGGTAGAAGCCGTACCCTTAGATTTATGGATTTACACCAGATACCGCATGAGATGGTACTTGGAGAAGGTATCACAAGGAGTTCCCCATGAGTATACTTACGATAATGCCCAAGAGATGAGTACCATCATAAGATTGGATACAATTGATGGCATGACCGCATATGATTTAGTGTAACGTTTTCAAAGCCCAAGGATAACTTTCGAAATCTCCTCGGAGATGTTTGAAAAGAAAGCAATAGTGAGCAAGAACCTATTAGAAGACGTTAACCCAAACCTTTTTCTTTCTAGCCTTTCTCAAATCTCGAGGATGAGATTTCTTTTAAGGGTGGTAGTCTGTCACATCCCGGAATTTTCTAAATTTCGGAATGTAAAATAAAATTTAATTTAATGCTTGATTGATTGAACTTGATTGAAAATTCACAAAGAATAAAAACTTTTTAAAGTTATTTACTAATTAATTTCAAAATAGTGTTTTCAAAAAAAAAAACTTTGGTTTCAAAGTATTCAAAATCAAATATATCTTTGTTTTAAGGTTTTCAAAATCCTTAATGCATTCTTATTTGAGAAAACAAAACGTTAGAAAACTCTATTTGCAAAATATTGCCAAGTTGCCATTTAGGCCAAGTGCAAATAATTATTAATTTATTTTTCGTAAATGGTTTTTAAATAGGTCCCTTGTTATCCTAAAACACTATTTTGATTTTTACAAATTTTTATAAACTTGTTTGGTATGTGTATGTTGAAACTATTCACATATAGGCATAATGGCATAGTAGTAATAAAATGATATAAAATAAAAATTTATAAATTTAAATCCCTTTATTATCCTATACTGGGCAATATAATTTTACAAACTCGTAGAATTTCATTTCACTCAAATCAGAATTATGAAACTCATTTTATAAAAGAAACAAGTAATAGAGAAAAGAAAAGGAAAAAGGAAAAAAAACAAAACGGGCCGGCCACCCGGCGGACCGGCCCAGCAAAGCAGACTCGGTCCAGCCGGCCGACCGAGCCAGGCAGCGGCCACCATCGATCGAACCACGCAGGAAACAACCATAATCCCGTATTTGTCAAATCTATCTGCACTTAAACGCACTTTCCTTGAGCTACACAACTCCGATTTCAGATCTGTTTGTTTCTACGCGTTTCTAACTTCGAGACCCATCCTTTTCACTGACCTATGGCATATATAAAACCACCACCACGTCGCAGTTTTGTTTTTTCCTTTCCTCTTCTCGAAACCATAGATCAACGAATCTTAACTCGTTGCTTTGACCCCCTAAACCACTTCAAATCGCTTCGGGCTCTACACGAAAGTTGTAGATCTCGTCGAGATCTTTCAATCCCGACCAATCTCATCTCTTTTCATCCACCATACACGGATAATTTCGCTTCGCAAGACGTCAGGTCTGACAAAGGGAATCTTCAATTAGTTCGTGATCGTTTCACGAAATCCAAATTCCTTTGGTGAGTATGTAGATCTGATCATCCTCTACAACTTTCATGTTGAAAGTTTTTCGATTTGACGTACGGATTTATCGCTCATCTACAGATCTATTTCGAGTCAATCGGAGCCAAATCGAGTTTCAAAACGATCTCGAATCGTCATGACCTCAACCTCTCGTCAAGATCTTTCAATTGACGCAAGTTTCACCTTGTTTCGTTCACCAAGCAAGGAGAAAATCGTGTTGCAAGATTCAGATCTTATAAGGTATAACCCAGATCTTGTCAAACACATTAATCCGTTGTGAAAAGTAATTTGTGCGTTAGATAGATCTATTAATTCTATACAACTTTGATGTAGAAAGTTTTTCCATCTGAGAAAATTTTTCTTTCAACTTTATGACATCATTATGACATCAGCATAGTCAACTCAGTCTGGTCAAAGTCAAACTGCGGTCAGCGATGCAGTCAGTGATGCGGTCGACGAGTACGATCAGCGGTACAGTCAGCAGTACAGTCAGCAGCCAACTGTACAGTCAGCAGTCAACTATACAGTACGGTCAGCGTCTCAGTCAAACTTGGTCAAACTTATTTTAAATATAAATTTTAAATATCAGATTATGTGTCCAACTTAGAAATTCATTATAAAATCATCCAGAGGTCCAGAATTTACAAACTTTATATCGTTGGAAAGCTTATAACATGTAGAATCCAAATATGGAAGAATACTGTATATGTTATGTATTAGTTTTCGAATCATAGTTCAAATGATTTAATTAATTCTTTTCACTATAAAAATTATATCAAATAATCTACTGGTCCAAATTTAACAAATTTGTACTTTCTGGAATCCTCAGATCATATACTTAAATTTGGTATAGGATTTGTACAACTTTGATACGTGCACAAACTTGCTTTAGTAAAATCTATCCGAATCAGTAATTCGAAGATAATTCAAATTCTATAAATCGTTTTTGGATAATTCCAATTGCTCTAATCTTGTACTACTGTAACATATCCAGGGAACTCAAGTTTATATTTTTACTAAACGTAAATCTTGCGGTAGCTAATTAATAAGATTGTGTATGTTAAGTAGATACTCGATTAATGGTTTTTCTAAATCAATTTAAATGTCCAGAATACTTTATTAACATTGCACATATCAGAGAACACCTAATACAACACTTACACACTACTTATCTGGTGAAAGTAATTGGTGCATAGCATGCATGCATGTCTATGATTGTTCATATCGAATGTTTGTTTATTTTTGTTGTTGTTGTTGAATGGTGTGTTTATGTTGTGCTATATTCTATGTTATAGTTGTACGGAGAGGCACGTATTTTGATTAAGAGAACTGAACGCGCTTCGATTACCGAAAAGGCAAGTGACACTCAAATCCTACTTATTTTAATTATGCATTAGTGTTTTGAAACTAGCATGCATGGTAGGATTTTGTTTTCAAAGTAAAATATTATGCTATGCTTAGCAAACCCTAGTAGTGTGTAGCTACTCCTGAACCTGTTGATAGGATACTTTATTTTTGCTCTGCAACATCAAATGCCAAATGTTATTTCATTGTTTCGATTGTGATGGTTTGAAAAGTGAAAATTAACAACCTTAATGAATCACCTGGGTGGATTGTTTGAGTGGTGGGCGGCTGCTCAGGGCTCCGACCCTGGAGTAACCAGTGGCAGGTGGGTGCCTGAGAGTGCGCGGTTGAATAGTGGTTGCTCTAGATCGCACCTCTGGTTTTCACCGAGGGGATCGTGCGGGGGTTTATTATCCGTAATGGTTCTAAGCCTCGTGAGTTTCACTTGTGGATGGCCACCCGGGATTAAAGAGATTACTATGTCGTCCATGTTTTAGATAGCTTCCAGGTGCAGCCTTATGGTATTATGGGCTCTGCCGGGATTAAGTAAGTTGTGAGGCCAAACTTGTTGCTAGACATGATGATGGGGCTTGCAACCCAACGGAACGGGTCTAGCTAGTTATGGTCGAAGCCTCCTTCTGAAAGATCTTGTATCATTTCTTCTCTTGGGAAGGGTGGGTCGTAAGGTGAAAGTGCACAACCCCTCGAGAGTTAAACCTAAGATCTTAGCCGTGTCCCCGGTTATGGACAATTTGAGCTTCTAGGCAAGGGAATGTACGGAAGAATCTCATCACCTTTTACGAATAAGTTAAAATTTGAGTAGCAAGCGTCGGATAGTACATGGGAGATGTAACCATGATATTGTTTATGACATCATTATGAGTTTTGTAAAATATTTTGTTTTGAAATAAAATGTAGGATAAAATTGGCTTTATGCAAATTTGCCTAAACTCCACTTGCGAAATATCATGTAGATAGTCATGCCCAAAACTGCCACCATATAAGTGTCATTTGCCGATACATCATTGTACTGACCTCCATTCGTGGGGCTGCATATTCAAACGTGCAGGATTTTCTGAGGAGAAGTACGTGGTAGGATCTCGAGTCTACATTCCAACATGACTACCTGTGGCACATGAAGAAGATGAAGGCTCATTGATGAATTACTTTCTGTTGTGTATGTTCTGAATATTGTTGAGCTAGTCCATGTGACTATGCAATTTGTAAGGTTTTACTTTACCCTTTGGATCAAAGATGTAGTAATTTGATACTATTGCAATGATTACTATATTTTGTAATGTGTGTGCTATCAGTGATCCCGGGAATAGCACTATACACAGGTATCTTACCTTTATTAAAAGGTAGGGTGCTACAGAATGGTATCAGAGCATAGTGTTGCCTGTAGGATCGAGACCCTAGGTTTGGATTAGAAATAGGAAGGCCTAGAATGAAAACTGTGTCTAATCCTATTTTCAATCAAAAAGATGTTTGGATTTTGGAACCTCTTGTATTCTCATCTATTCCATTTTCAAAATTGTTTTCCTCCTTTCTTTAGATGACCCCTTATCAAAACTATCAAAAAGGACCGATGAAGACCGTGAGCCTGAAGTTTGGAACTGATGCTTCATGTGATATTCTTCGACTCTGCAAGAAGTGTTGCATGGGAGACCAATGAAGAACTTGAAGAAAGACTTCGATGCGCAACACATGAAGATACACCGAAGGAGTAAAATAGAAACTTGAAACTTCCAAAGCAGAAATAGACCAGACCACCATTAACTCTCTCTTTATTGAAACAACGCTAGCGTTAGAAAGTATTGATCTTACCAAATTGAGGTATGACCATACTAGTTTGTTTGTGTTTGAAACATGTTGCTTGATGCTTGTTAGAGGTTGTTTGTAAAGATGTTTTGCCATGATCTGTTGTGTTTGGGTAGAAATCTTCTTTAGACCTTTCTATCTATTCTCATCTATACCCAACCCAGAGAATGTTTTATCGGCAACTCGCCATGAAGACAATAGTAGTGAAAAAAGCCTTGATATTCCTATCAAGATGAAGAAGAGTAGAGTAGGAGTTCCGCAAAACCCTAGCTAGGGATCGATAGAGGTGTTTTCAAAACAATTTAATAATGGGGATTGAAACATTGATTCAATTCTCCATGGAAGTTTGTTTATCAAACTTGTGAGGTTGACCAAGTGTTAGAACACGAGATTCAATAAATCAAATACGGAGTAATGATTTGGTTGCAGGATGGATTGATCACCCTTCCTACTACTCTTATTATTCACTTTCGTAATATTGACTTTGCGAATCTAGAGTGACACACCTACAAAAGAGATGTCGGCGAATAAGCCTAAACCTTAGGGTGGATAAATATTATACCCTTATAGTAGGCAAGTGCTTGCCAAGCGTAGGACTACGTTTAGTTTGAAAATCTAGCCTCTAGATGAAGAGTGGCGGAAGGATGTCGAAGACACCAAGAAGAAAAAGATGAAAGATGACATGAAGTTTACACATCTTGGTCTCTTGATTGACCCAAAGAGTGACCATCAGTGTCAGAAGTAGTTTAACAACCAACCATTTGGATTAGAAGCCTTACTACGAAGAAAACCTATTCGGCTCACCTTGGAGAGATATGTTGTTCACTGTATGTGAATAAACATTCGTCTATTGGATTTGACTCAGAAGCCCTAAGCCATAGATGTTTTCAAAAGATGGTCTGAGGTCAAGTCATATCCTCGGATGTGCCAAGCCATAACCAAGATTAGCTTAGCCTAAACCCAGGACCTAAGACTACCTAACAAAAGTCACTTTTAAGGGTGGTAGAAGCCGTACCCTTAGATTTATGGATTTACACCAGATACCGCATGAGATGGTACTTGGAGAAGGTATCACAAGGAGTTCCCCATGAGTATACTTACGATAATGCCCAAGAGATGAGTACCATCATAAGATTGGATACAATTGATGGCATGACCGCATATGATTTAGTGTAACGTTTTCAAAGCCCAAGGATAACTTTCGAAATCTCCTCGGAGATGTTTGAAAAGAAAGCAATAGTGAGCAAGAACCTATTAGAAGACGTTAACCCAAACCTTTTTCTTTCTAGCCTTTCTCAAATCTCGAGGATGAGATTTCTTTTAAGGAGTGGTAGTCTGTCACATCCCGGAATTTTCTAAATTTCGGAATGTAAAATAAAATTTAATTTAATGCTTGATTGATTGAACTTGATTGAAAATTCACAAAGAATAAAAACTTTTTAAAGTTATTTACTAATTAATTTCAAAATAGTGTTTTCAAAAAAAAAACTTTGGTTTCAAAGTATTCAAAATCAAATATATCTTTGTTTTAAGGTTTTCAAAATCCTTAATGCATTCTTATTTGAGAAAACAAAACGTTAGAAAACTCTATTTGCAAAATATTGCCAAGTTGCCATTTAGGCCAAGTGCAAATAATTATTAATTTATTTTTCGTAAATGGTTTTTAAATAGGTCCCTTGTTATCCTAAAACACTATTTTGATTTTTACAAATTTTTATAAACTTGTTTGGTATGTGTATGTTGAAACTATTCACATATAGGCATAATGGCATAGTAGTAATAAAATGATATAAAATAAAAATTTATAAATTTAAATCCCTTTATTATCCTATACTGGGCAATATAATTTTACAAACTCGTAGAATTTCATTTCACTCAAATCAGAATTATGAAACTCATTTTATAAAAGAAACAAGTAATAGAGAAAAGAAAAGGAAAAAGGAAAAAAAACAAAACGGGCCGGCCACCCGGCGGACCGGCCCAGCAAAGCAGACTCGGTCCAGCCGGCCGACCGAGCCAGGCAGCGGCCACCATCGATCGAACCACGCAGGAAACAACCATAATCCCGTATTTGTCAAATCTATCTGCACTTAAACGCACTTTCCTTGAGCTACACAACTCCGATTTCAGATCTGTTTGTTTCTACGCGTTTCTAACTTCGAGACCCATCCTTTTCACTGACCTATGGCATATATAAAACCACCACCACGTCGCAGTTTTGTTTTTTCCTTTCCTCTTCTCGAAACCATAGATCAACGAATCTTAACTCGTTGCTTTGACCCCCTAAACCACTTCAAATCGCTTCGGGCTCTACACGAAAGTTGTAGATCTCGTCGAGATCTTTCAATCCCGACCAATCTCATCTCTTTTCATCCACCATACACGGATAATTTCGCTTCGCAAGACGTCAGGTCTGACAAAGGGAATCTTCAATTAGTTCGTGATCGTTTCACGAAATCCAAATTCCTTTGGTGAGTATGTAGATCTGATCATCCTCTACAACTTTCATGTTGAAAGTTTTTCGATTTGACGTACGGATTTATCGCTCATCTACAGATCTATTTCGAGTCAACCGGAGCCAAATCGAGTTTCAAAACGATCTCGAATCGTCATGACCTCAACCTCTCGTCAAGATCTTTCAATTGACGCAAGTTTCACCTTGTTTCGTTCACCAAGCAAGGAGAAAATCGTGTTGCAAGATTCAGATCTTATAAGGTATAACCCGGATCTTGTCAAACACATTAATCCGTTGTGAAAAGTAATTTGTGCGTTAGATAGATCTATTAATTCTATACAACTTTGATGTAGAAAGTTTTTCCATCCGAGAAAATTTTTCTTTCAACTTTATGACATCATTATGACATCGAGCATAGTCAACTCGGTCTGGTCAAAGTCAAGCTGCAGGTCAGCGGTACGGTCAGCGGTACGGTCAGCGAGTACGGTCAGCGGTACGATCAGCAGATACAGATCAGCAGCCAACCGTACAGTCAGCGAGTCAACTATACGAGTACGGTCAGCGTCTCAGTCAAACTTGGTCAAACTTATTTTAAATATAAATTTTAAATATCAGATTATGTGTCCAACTTAGAAATTCATTATAAAATCATCCAGAGGTCCAGAATTTACAAACTTTATATCGTTGGAAAGCTTATAACATGTAGAATCCAAATATGGAAGAATACTGTATATGTTATGTATTAGTTTTCGAATCATAGTTCAAATGATTTAATTAATTCTTTTCACTATAAAAATTATATCAAATAATCTACTGGTCCAAATTTAACAAATTTGTACTTTCTGGAATCCTCAGATCATATACTTAAATTTGGTATAGGATTTGTACAACTTTGATACGTGCACAAACTTGCTTTAGTAAAATCTATCCGAATCGGTAATTCGAAGATAATTCAAATTCTATAAATCGTTTTTGGATAATTCCAATTGCTCTAATCTTGTACTACTGTAACATATCCAGGGAACTCAAGTTTATATTTTTACTAAACGTAAATCTTGCGGTAGCTAATTAATAAGATTGTGTATGTTAAGTAGATACTCGATTAATGGTTTTTCTAAATCAATTTAAATGTCCAGAATACTTTATTAACATTGCACATATCAGAGAACACCTAATACAACACTTACACACTACTTATACTGGTGAAAGTAATTGGTGCATAGCATGCATGCATGTCTATGATTGTTCATATCGAATGTTTGTTTATTTTTGTTGTTGTTGTTGAATGGTGTGTTTATGTTGTGCTATATTCTATGTTATAGTTGTACGGAGAGGCACGTATTTTGATTAAGAGAACTGAACGCGCTTCGATTACCGAAAAGGCAAGTGACACTCAAATCCTACTTATTTTAATTATGCATTAGTGTTTTGAAACTAGCATGCATGGTAGGATTTTGTTTTCAAAGTAAAATATTATGCTATGCTTAGCAAACCCTAGTAGTGTGTAGCTACTCCTCGAACCTATTGATAGGATACTTTATTTCTGCTCTGCAACATCAAATGCCAAATGCTGTTTCATTGTTTCGATTGTGATGGTTTGAAAAGTGAAAATTAACAACCTTAATGAATCACCTGGGTGGATTGTTTGAGTGGTGGGCGGTCGCTCGTGGCTCCGACCCTGGAGTAACCGAGTGGCGGTGGGTGCACGAGAGTGCGCGGTTGAATAGTGGTTGCTCTAGATCGCACCTCTCGGTTTTCACCAGGGGATCGTGCGGGGGTTTATTATCTGTAATGGTTCTAAGCCTGTGAGTTTCACTTGTGGATGGCCACCCAGGATTAAAGAGATTACTATGTCGTCCATGTTTTAGATAGCTTCCAGTGCAGCCTTATGGTATTATGGGCTCTGCCGGGATTAAGTAAGTTGTGAGGCCAAACTTGTTGCTAGACATGATGATGGGGCTTGCAACCCAACGGGAACGGGTCTAGCTAGTTATGGTCGAAGCCTCCTTCTGAAAGATCTTGTCTCATTTCTTCTCTTGGGAAGGGTGGGTCGTAAGGTGAAAGTGCACAACCTCTCGAGAGTTAAACCTAAGATCTTAGCCGTGTCCCCGGTTATGGACAATTTGAGCTTCTAGGCAAGGGAATGTACAGAAGAATCTCATCACCCTTTCTGAATAAGTTAAAATTTGAGTAGCAACTGTCGGATAGTACATGGGAGATGTAACCATGATACTGTTTATGACATCATTATGAGTTTTGTAAAATATTTTGTTTTGAAATAAAATGTAGGATAAAATTGGCTTTATGCAAATTTGCCTAAACTCCACTTGCCAAATATCATGTAGATAGTCATGCCCAAAACTGCCACCATATAAGTGTCATTTGCCAGTACATCATTGTACTGACCTCCATTCGTGGGGCTGCATATTCAAACGTGCAGGATTTTCTGAGGAGAAGTACGTGGTAGGATCTCGAGTCTACATTCCAACATGACTGCCTGTGGCACATGAAGAAGATGAAGGCTCATTGATGACTTACTTTCTGTTGTGTATGTTCTGAATATTGTTGAGCTAGTCCATGTGACTATGCAATTTGTAAGGTTTTACTTTACCCTTTGGATCAAAGATGTAGTAATTTGATACTATTGCAATGATTACTATATTTTGTAATGTGTGTGCTATCACTGATCCCGGGAATAGCACTATACACAGGTATCTTACCTTTATTAAAAGGTAGGGTGCTACAGTTATCATCCGAACCCCTTCCAGTATTAAGTTGTAAACAACAGACAATTGCATTAAGTATGGTGTGTAATGTAATCAACACAAATATCCTTAGACAAAGCATCGATGTTTTATCCCTAGTGGCAACAGCACATCCACAACCTTAGAACTTTCTGTCACTGTCCCAGATTTAATGGAGGCATGAACCCACTATCGAGCATAAATACCCCCTCTTGGAGTCACAAGTATCAACTTGGCCGCAGCCTCTACAAGCAACGGAGAGCATGCAAGAACATAAATAACATATATGATAGATTGATAATCAACTTGACATAGTATTCAATATTCATCGGATCCCAACAAACACAACATGAAGGATTACAAATAGATGATCTTGATCATGATAGGCAGCTCACAAGATCTAACATGATAGCACAATGAGGAGAAGACAACCATCTAGCTACTGCTATGGACCCATAGTCCAGGGGTGAACTACTCACACATCGATCCGGAGGCGATCATGGCGATGAAGAGACCTCCGGGAGATGATTCCCCTCTCCGGCAGGGTGCCGGAGGCGATCTCCTGAATCTCCCGAGATGGGATTGGCGGCGACGGCGTCTCTGGAAGGTTTTCCGTATCGTGGCTCTCGGTACTGGAGGTTTCGCGACGAAGGCTTTAAGTAGGCGGAAGGGCAGAGTCGGGAGGGTCACGAGGGCCCCACACAACAGGCTGGCGCGGCCAGGGCCCAGGCCGCGCCGCCTAGTTGTGTCGTCGCCCCGTGGCCCCACTTCGTTTCCTCTCCGGTCTTCTGGAAGCTTCGTGCAAAAATAGGACCCTGGGCGGTGATTTCGTCCAATTCCGAGAATATTTCCTTACTAGGATTTCTGAAACCAAAAACAGCAGAAAACAGCAACTAGCTCTTCGGCATCTCGTCAATAAGTTAGTGCCGGAAAATGCATAACAATGACATATAATGTGTATAAAACATGTGAGTATCATCATAAAAGTAGCATGGAACATAAGAAATTATAGATACGTTTGGGACGTATCAATTCTCTATAATTATTATATAATTCTATAAGCTCCAAATAGGTTGTGGGTTCTCCCATAACAACAGTTTTTAATTTTTCGGTTTTTCAAATTTTTATGGAATTTAGGTATATGAGAAAAAATAAAACAAGACAAAAACAAACTAGACAAAAGTAAACTAAGCAAAATAAAACTAGACAGAAATAAACTAAGCACAAACAAACTAGACAAAAGTAAACTAAGCAAAACAAAAGAAAATAAAATAAAAACAGAGTGAGAGGTAGAGTGTACTCCCCAGGTGAACTTATGAGTAGAGCTATGCCTCCCCGGCAACGGCGCCAGAAAATAGTCTTGATAACCCACAAGTATAGGGGATCGCAATCAGTCTTCGAGGGAAGTAAAACCCAAATTTATTGATTCGACACAAGGGGAGGTAAAGAATACTTATAAGCCTTAACAACTGAGTTGTCAATTCAGCTGCACCTGGAAAAGCACTAGTAACAGGGGTGATGTGAAAGCAGCAGCGATATGAGAGCAATAGTAATAGTAACACAGCAGCAGTAATAGTAACACAGAGGCAATGACACCAGAAAATAGTTGATACTACTTCCAATGACATATAGAACGAGTATATGATGATGAGAGATGGACCGGGGTTCCTAGCTATCTTCACTAGTGGTAACTCTCCAATAACAAGTGTTGGGTGAACAAATTACAGTTGGGCAATTGATAGGATTGAAATATCATTAAGACAGAACATCAAGATTATTAATCATGTAGGCATGTTTTCCATATATAGTCATACGTGCTCGCAATGAGAAACTTGCATGACATCTTTTGTCCTACTAGTTGGTGGCAGCCGGGCCTCAAGGGAATCTACTGGTAATTAAGGTACTCCTTTTAATAGAGCACCGGAGCAAAGCATTAACACTTGGTGAAAACATGTGATCCTCATACCTAAGCCTTCCCCTCCAGTTATCCCAGTTGCTGTCACTCTAGGGCCTCGGGTTCCGGACATAGACATGTGCAAACAACTTGTAGATACAATCTAAGCAATAAGTATAGAGCTTAAATCTAAGATCATGCCACTCGTGCACTAGTGACAATCATTAAACACAACAAGATTGCAGCAACAATAACTTCACAAACTTATAGATAGACCGATCATAATGTAACAATTCATCGGATCCCAACAAACACAACACCGATTACATCAGATGAATCTCAATCATGTAAGGAAGCTCATGAGATCATTGTATTGAAGTACATGGGAGAGAAAGTACCAACTAGCTACTGCTAGAACCCGTAGTCCATGGGGGAACTACTCACGGAGCATGATGGAGGCGGTGGCGTTGATGGAGATGGCTTCCGGGGGCACTTCCCCGTCCCGGCGGCGTGCCGAAACAGAGATTTCTGTCCCCCGAAATGGAGTTTCGCGATGGCGCGGCGCCCCTGGAGTCTTTCTGGAGTTTCTTCAATTGGTGTAGGGTTTTTACGTCGCGAGGGACTTTATAGGCGAAGAGGCGGCGCAAGGGGGTGCCTGGGGGGCCCACACCATAGGCTGGCGCGCCCCCCCTCTAGGCCGCGCCGCCCGTGGTCCGGGGGCCCGGGCCTCCTCTCCGTCTCCCCTTCGGTGTTCTGGTCCGTCTCGGTGAAATAAGATGTTTGGCTTTTGTTTCGTCGAATTCGAGAATATTGCCCGAACAGCCTTTACCGGAACCAAAAACAGCGAGAAAACGAGAACGGCACTGTGGCATCTTGCTAATAGGTTAGTTCCGGAAAATGCATGAAATCATTATAAAGTGTGAGCAAAACATGTAGGTATTGCTATAAAACTAGCATGGAACATCAGAAATTATAGATACGTTGGAGACGTATCAGAAACCCAAAACCACTTCTCTTCACGGTTGACTTCATAGGACAGAGTTTAGGGTTAGGGGTAGATACATGATTTGTCGGGTTAATTTGAATATGTCTAGACATGCATGCTTGTTTATCAACTTGAATGCTTACTATATGACATAAGAAGACTATATGTGTGTTGGTCAAATCCTATGTTTGACCAAGATTTAAACAAGCATAAATCCTGAAAATGAAAAGGTAAGCTTGGATCCTTATTCACTCTAAAATTAAGCTTTTGGGAAGTTTTTGAAATTTCCATGTTTGAAACCCAAAACCACTTCTCTTCATGCTTGACTTCATAAGACATAGTTAAGGGCTAGGGGTAGATACATGCTTTTTCTGTTTTGAATATGTCTAGACCTTGTTCATATCGATCAACTTGAATGCTTATATATATATATATATATATGACATAAGAAGGCTATGTGCTTTGGTTTTCATTTTTTAATTTTTTCTGAATGTTTAATGCCATTTGAATCTTGGTCAAGTCCTAGGTTTGACCAAGATTTTAGCAAGTTTAAAACACATGAAAATGAAAAGGCAAGCCTGGATCCTTCTTAGTCATTCTAAAATGAAGCTTTTGGGGGTGTTCTTGAAATCTCAATATAATGTTTGAAACCCAAAACCACTTCTCTTCATGCTTGACTTCATAAGACGGAGTTAAGGGTTAGGGGTAGATCGATACATGCTTTTTTCTGTTTTGAATATGTCTAGACCTTGTTCATCAACTTGAATGCTTACTATATATGACATAAGAAGGCTATGTGCTTTGGTTTTTCATTTTTCTGGTTTTTTTGAATTTTATGCCCATTTGAATCTTGGTCAAATACTAGCTAGCTAGGTTTGACCAAGATTTAAACAATTTTAAAACATGAAAATGAAAAGGCAAGCCTGGATCTTTTTAGTCACTCTAAAATGAAGCTTTTGGGAGGTTCTTGAAATTTCCATGTTTGAAACCAATACGACTTCTCTTCATGCTAGACTTCATAAGATCGACCGAGTTTATGGTTATGGGGTCGATACATGCTTTTTCTGTTTTGAATATGCCTAGACCTTGTTCATCAATTTGAAATTTCCACGTTTGAAACCCAAAACCACTTCTCTTCATGCTTGACTCCATAATACAGAGTTTATGGTTAGGGCCATGGTAGATACATGATTTTTCTAGTTTGAATATGTCTAGACCATGTTTATCAACTTGAGTGCTCATGCATTATATGACATAAAAAGGCTATGTGCGTTTTTTTTTGTTTTTTTATACCCATTTGAATCTCGTTCAAATCCTAGTTTTGACCAGGATTTAAACAAGTTTAAAACATGAAAATGAAAAGGTAAGCCTGTATCCTTCTTAGTCACTCTAAAATGAAGCTTTTGGGAGGTTTTTGAAATTTCCATGTTTGAAACCCAAAACCATTTCTGTTCATGCTTGACTTCATAAGATAAAGTTTAGGGTTAGGTGTAGATACATGATTTGACTGGTTCGAATATGTCTAGACCTTCTTTATCAACTTCAATTCTTACTATATGACATAAGAAGACTATGTGCTTTGGTTTTTCATTTTTTCGATTTTTTTCTGAATGTTTATGCCCATTTGAATCTAAAGGTGAGAGAACACGTTAAAGGTTATTCTAACAAAGGTCATGCTTGGAATATTACCTATGTATTATTGTACATCACAAATGTGAAATGAAAATATGTGCATCTCTATAAACCATAAACCCTAACCCTAACTATATATATAGAAAAAGATGAACAATCCATGCTTTTCGATTACCTTTTTTGATCCACCTTTAGCTGGATTTCAAATTGGGGGGGGGTAGGGGACGAGTGTGTTTCTTTGGATGCCTCTCTCGTATTTTCTAGTTTTTGGGGGTCACAAAAATTCAGGGTAGCATCATGCCCACCCCCCTCCCTTCACGCGCGGAAAAAGTGTTAGGCGAGTAGTAAAATGGCATGAACAACAAGTTTCAAGTAAAATTTCGAATATAACCAGAATGTACCAATTGATAGATGAGTTAACTTGGCTTCATGGAAAAAATAATGTCATCTAAATGAGTTAACTTGGCTTTCCTACCCTTGAATCCATAGGAAACTTTGTACTAATACATTATAATGATCACCCGAGTTATTACACCAACAGGTCTGTCACTTACGTGTGGTTCCCATGCGTGAGGTCCCACACTTCAGTGAGCACAAGTCATGTGCGGTCGGTAGGAAAACTCCCATCTTCTTTGTCAAGAGAAGACGCATCAAAACTCCCTCTCTCTCTCTCTCTCTCTAGTTATCCACCTCCGCTGGCTGCCGGTTTTGGCATTGCGTTTCTAGCTCAGCTCGGAGCCCATGGTGTGCACGCACTGTAGCCATGGCGATTTGGTCACGCTAAGTGGTTCGTCCCCGGCTGCGACGAGGATCAATCTGGGCGATGGCTGTTAAGGACCCGATCGCATTTCTTGCTTTCAGCGTGGGGTCTTGCATGTAAAAGTTAGGGATTTAGATGAAATTTCCTGTTTATTCTGTGTCTTGTTGTAAATTGTGCTCTGGTGCGTATTGGAAGTCTGAGTCCTTCAGGATCCTTCGGTTGTCCCTCTCTCTAAAAAAAAACATCTCTCTCATTATCGGCCTCGCTCGCTCGCACCTCCTGCGCACTGACAAACCCTGAAAAAGGTCAGACACCATAACTAAGAGGGGCCCCCTCACTGATCCCTCTTCCTCCGAGTTTCACTGGAGGGGCAAACACATGTGCTACCTACAAATATTCGACCCCTTTGCATGGATAATCATGTCGACCATTTTTACCTGGTTTTGAAATAAATAAAATGAAAATGAAGAAAACCTCAAAAATGAAACCCTTCCGCATTGAGTGCTTATAGGTGTACTAGTTGACAGGGAAAATAAGAAACCTGTGATAGGGTAGTAAAAAACAAAATGTCTTCACAAAATGGGCTCAAAATGGCGCCTCTACATTTTTAAGATAAATTAGGCCACATATTAGTGAAAATTCCCATCTCTTTACGTTTTTTAGTGCTTTCTAGCTAGTTTCACACATTTAAATGACTTTATGCTGATTTATTGAAAGTAATTCCAATTTGAAATGTAGGTGAGTTATAACTTCGTCCTATAAATCCCCAAAAATCATTTTTACATACATATTACTTACTATATGTCTAGATCTTGTTTATCTACTTGAATATGCTTACTATATATATGACGTAAGAAGACTATGTGCTTTGGTTTTTCAATTTTTTTTATTTTTCCTGAATTTTTATGCCCATTTGAATCTTGGTCAAATCCTAGGTTTGACCAATATTTAAACAAGCTTAAAAGATGAAAATGAAAAGGTAAGCTTGGATCCGTCTTAGTCACTCTAAAATTAAGCTTTTGGGAAGTTTTTGAAATTTCCATGTCTGAAAACCAAAACCACTTCTCTTCATGCTTGACTTCATAATTAAGACAGAGTTAAGCGTTAGGGGGTAGATACATGCTTTTTCTGTTATGAATATGTCTAGACCGGCCATGTTCATCAAGTTGAATGCTGCTTACTATATATGACATAAGAAGGTTATGTACTTTGGTTTTTCATTTTTTCGATTTTTTTTGAATTTTTATGCCCATTTGAGTCTTGGTCAAATCCTAGGTTTGATCAAGATTTAAACAAGTTTAAAACATGAAAATGAAAAGGTAATCCTGGATCCTTCTTAGTCACTCTAAAATGAAGCTTTGGGGGGGGGGTTCTTGAAATTTCCATGTTTGGAACCCAAAACCATTTCTCTTCATGTTTGGCTTCATAAGACAAAGCTAGTTTAGGGTTTTAGGGGGTAGATACATGATTTGTCGGGTTTGAATATGTCTAGACATGCTTGTTTATCAACTTGAATGCTTACTATATGACATAAGATCGAAGACTATATGTGCGTTGGTTTTTTATTTTTTAATTTGTTCTAAATGGATGACCATTTGAATCTTGGTCAAATCCTATGTTTGACCAAGATTTAAACAAGCATAAACATGAAAATGAAAAGGTAAGCTTGGATCCTTCTTAGTCACTCTAAAATTAAGCTTTTGGGAAGTTTTTGAAATTTCCATGTTTGAAACCCAAAACCACTTCTCTTCATGCTTGACTTCATAAGACATAGTTAAGGCCGGGTTAGGAGGTAGATACATGCTTTTTCTGTTTTGAATATGTCTAGACCTTGTTCATCAACTTGAGTTCTTACTATATATATATGAAATAAGAAGGCTATGTGCTTTGGTTTTTCATATTTTGTTTTTTTTTTGAATTTTTATGCCCATTTGAATCTTGGTTAAATCCTAGGTTTGACCAAGATTTAAACAAGCTAGTTTAAAACATGAAAATGAAAAGGTAAACATGGATCCTTCTTAATTAGTCATTCTGAAATGAAGCTTTTGGGAAGTTTTTGAAATTTCCATGTCTGAAACCCAAAACCATTTCTCTTCATGCTTGACTTCATAAGACCGAGTTTAGGGTTAGGGCCAGCTAGGGCGTAGATAAATGCTTTTTCTAGTTTTAATATGTCTAGACCATGTTTATCAACTTGAATGCTCATTATATGACATAAAAAGGCTATGTGCTTTGGTTTTTGATTATTTTGATTTTTTTGAATTTTTATGCCCATTTGAATCTTGGTCAAATCCTAGATTTAAACAAGTTTAAAACATGAAAATGAAAAGGTAAGCCTGGATCCTTCTTAGTCATTATAAAATGAAGCTTTTGGGGGGTTCTTGAATCTCAATACAATGTTTGAAACCCAAAACCACTTCTCTTCATGGTTGACTTCATAAGACATAGTTTAGGGTTAGGGGGTATATACATGATTTGTCGGGTTTGAATTTGTCTAGACATGCTTGTTTATCAACTTGAATGCTTACTAGCTATATGACATAAGAAGACTATATGTGCGTTGGTTTTTCATTTTTTGTTTTTTCTGAATGTTTATGCCCATTTGAATCTTGGTCAAATCCTAGGTTTGACCTAGATTTAAACAAGTTTAAGACATGAAAATGAAAAGGTAAGCCTGTATCCTTCTTAGTCACTCTAAAATGAAGCTTTTGGGAGGTTTTGGAAATTTCCATGTTTGAAACCCAAAACCATTTCTCTTCATGCTTTACTTCATAAGACAAAGTTTAGGGTTAGGTGTAGATACATGATTTGTCTGGTTTGAATATGTCTAGACCTTGTTTATTAACTTCAATTCCTAGTATATGACATAAGAAGACTATGTGCGCGCTTTGGTTTTTCATTGTTTTTTGATTTTTTCTGAATGTTTATGCCCATTTGAATCTAAAGGTGAGAGAACACGTTAATGGTTATTCTAACAAAGGTCATGTTTGGCATCTCTATAAACCCTAAACCATAACCCTAACTATATAGAAAAAGATGAACAATCCATGCTTTTCAATTGCCTTTTTTGTTTGGCTTGATTTCAAATTTAGTGGGTAGGGGGGTAGGGGACGAGTGTGTTTCTCTCGATGCCTCTCTCGTATTTGCTAGTTTTTGGGGGTCACACAAATTCAGGGTAGCATACTGCCCACCCCCTCCCTTCATGCGCGGAAAAAGTCTTAGGCGAGTAGTAAAATGGCATGACCAACAAGTTTCAAGTAAAATTTCGAATATAACCAGAATGTACCAATTGATAGATGAGTTAACTTGGCTTCATGGAAAAAATAATGTCATGTAAATGAGTTAACTTGGCTTTCCTACCCTTGAATCCATAGGAAACTTTGTACTAATACGGTATAATGATCACCCGAGTTATTACACCAATAGGTCTGTCACTTACGTGTGGTTCCCATGCGTGAGGTCCCACACTTCAGTGAGCACAAGTCATGTGCGGTAGGTAGGCAAACTCCCATCTTCTTTGTCAAGAGAAGACGCATCAAGACTCTCTCTCTCTCTCTCTCTCTCCAGTTATCCACCTCTAAAATCGATGCATATGAAGCTACATATATATTCTTGGTCATAATCCCCTTATCTAAAGAGGATGGATGAATGGCTTCACGTCGTCGTCGCTTTCATCATCAGTATCTTCGTCGTCCGAGTAGTAGTACTTCCTGCACATTGTTCCGTCGAACACCTTCACTGTGAGCACATCATCGCCTTCATATTTGAAGTGTACGAAGCAGCTGAAATCCACACCGTGCGCGATGGCGAAATTCTCCCAGCCCTTGTCGAGGTACATCCGGCCTTGTCCGTCAAATAGGACCTCCACGGTCCAGAGACGAGGACCGCGATCAGTACTGCTCGCAGATACACCTTAGCTGGCTCCTGGCCGTCAAGATAGTCCACAAAATTTTTTGGGAGAGCCTGCAAAGAGATCGAGCGCCGATCATTTGAAATTAAAGGTTTTTTAGAACATGCCCATAATTAATCACATGCATCATATATGTGGGAACGCGTACGTACCTTCTTGACCAAAGGGTCTTCATAGACGACGATGAAGAACTCCTCTATGATCAAAGGCAGTGTTGACGGTGGTTGTGGCAATGATGATGATCCATCACCCCGACCGCCCCTTCCCCTTCCCCTTCTGGTCGGCGTCCGAGACGTGGAAGCCATGGCAATGGATCAAGTGTATGTGAACGAAATTGACACAAGGGATGGCCGTTGTGGTTGTTTATAAGGAAGAGATGACCGTTGTAGGGGTTTACACAATAAATTAAGGAGGAGGTGACCGTTGTGGGGGTTTTACACAATAAATTAAGGAGGAGATGGCCGTTGTGGGGGTTTATGTCTCAACAAAAAAGTAATGCGGACTATTTTGACAGAAATGGAACTTTGTGATATAGTTTATCATTTTACCGTGAAAAGTAATGCCTAAAATAAATGGTAATTCGTGATAGTTTATCATTTTACGAATGGGGTATATAAGATACGGGTCAAAATGGCGCCTCTACATTTTTAAGATAAACTAGGCCATATTTTAGTACCAATTCCCAACTCTTTACGATTTTTAGTATTTTTAGCCAGTTTCACACATTTAAATGACTATATGCTGATTTATTGGAAGTAATTCAAATTTGAAATGTAGGTGTGTTATAACTTGGTCATAGAAATCCCCCAAAATCATTTTTAGATTCATATTACTTACTATATAAATAAACCAGTGATAGTACTGAAATATTCAACCCCTTTGAATGGATAATCATGTCGACCATTTTGACCTGGTTTTGAAATAAAAAATGAAAATGAAGGAAACCTCAAAAAATGAAACCCTTCCGCATTGAGTGCTCATATATAGGTGTACTAGGTGACAGGGAAAATAAGAAACCTGTGATAAGGTAATAAAAAACAAAGTTTCTTCACAAAATGGACTATCGTGTATGAAGATTCATGGGTTTCAAGCCGAATAATGTATATAGTTATATATGGCCATATTTGTGACATATTTTATTATAATGTGCCCAAATTGGGCATGGTGGTACGTGCATCTTGCCAGTCCCAACGATGATTTAAAAGTTTGCCTTGGTTCTTGTAGTAACATGTGCACGTGGGAAATTGAAGAAGCAAGGCAAACTCCAACATATATGAATGGTGAGAGAACATGTTAAATGTTATTCTAACAAAGGTCATGCTTGTTTAATTTCTTACCTATGTAGTATTGTACATCACAAGCGTGAAATCAAAATATGTGCATCATCTCTATAAACCCTATAACCCCCTAACCCTAAACACTTATAAATCTATATATCACTACAACAAAAAATCAGTCATGAGATTCAAAGGTTTGCCATTGTTTTCTTGTAGTACTTAATACAATGCTCCCACACTTTTGGGAAGTGAGTGGAACTTGTACTCAAACACATGTGTGCCGAAAACTGTGCAGGGTTCTTCTAAAAGAGGATATACAAGTGTATATATATGCCACGTTCATTTGGTATTGTCATATATATATATAGAGGTAGTATGTAAACCACAAATGATATGACTCAATATTCATGCTTTGTTTCGAACTTTTTTATATCGAGCCCCACAATAACTTTGGCATGTTCTGAAATTGATGTCGATCAATCTCATGACGCTCACCCTTGTTTTGTGCTAGCTAGTTGGACGAAGGGGCTCGTGTGGTTAGCCATTATATCTCTTGTACCATGGCTCCAGACATTCGGGTCACACACACCCCTGTATTTTTTTCAGTTATTTGTTTGATATGTACTTCATCTATCCACTGTTCAAATTTGCATTTAAGCAGTTTAGCCCCCAAAAATGGTACATATATGGATTCACATTGAGATAATTCATGAAACTTTGGAAATGGCCATCTCGTGTCATGTTTCCCCACAAATGAGAATTGGATTAATTGGTGGCAGACAAGTAAAACCACATTTATGTGCGACAACCCAAAATGCACAAGTAAAAGCTCTTTTCTAAAACATTGGTATGGCATGTCTGCTATTTTCCCTAGCTACATAGAAAAAAGATGAACAATCCATGCTTTCTGATTGCCGGTTTTGAACCACCTTTGGCTTGATTTCAAATTTAGGTCAAAATCATGGGGGGTGGTAGGGGACACGAGTGTGTTTCTTTTGGATGAAGCGCTCGTATTTGCAAGTTTTTTGGGGTCCCACAAATTTAGGGTAGCATCATGCCCACCACCATCCCTTCACGCGCGGAAAAAGTGTTAGGCGAGTAGTAAAATGGCATGACCAACAAGTTTCAAGTAAAATTTCGAATATATAACCAAAATGTACCAAGTGTTAGATGAGTTAACTTGGCTTCATGGAAAAAATAATGTCATGTAAATGAGTTAACTTGGATTTCCTACCCTTGAATCCATACGAAACTTTGTACGGAGTTCTAATACAGTATAATGATCACCCGAATTATTACACCAACAGGTCTGTCACTTACGTGTGGTTCCCATGCGTGAGGTCCCACACTTCAGTGAGCACAAGTCACGGACAATTTTTTGCATATGTTGCAAAGGATAAAAGGTGGAAGAGGGATCACGCGGAAGGAGAAGAGGAAGGGAGAGCAGATCCACGGCCTCGAAATGCTTCAACCTTTCCGGAAGTGATGTTGATCGGCACGCAAGGTTTTTCGGTCTGTAAACTCGCAGGTGCGGCGATTTTGACAGAAATAACCCTTTTGGCAAAGAAAAGCACGGACTGACCCTCTAAGCAATCTGTTTCACTGGACTAACCTTTTTGTGTGGCTCATTCTGTGTTTTCTTCGCCAAAAGGGTTACTTTGTCAAAATCGCGCCCCCTGCAGTGCAGGCTACGCGCCCGTCTAATATTCTTTTTTTTCAATGACAACAGGGGGGAGAGAGAGAGAGTCTTGACGATGTGTCTTGACTTGACAAAGAAGATTGTTGGAAGTTTGCCTACCTACCGCACATGACTTGTGCTCACTAAAGTGTGGGACCTGCATGCATGGGACCGTGTGATGACCCACAAGTATAGGGGGTGTATCGTAGTACTTTCGATAAATAAGAGTGTCGAACCCGACGAGGAGCAGAAGGTGTTGACAAGCAGTTTCGATGAAGGATTCACTGTAAATGCTCACAGACAAGTATTCAGGGGGTTTTAATATAGAAGATGAATAAAGTACAAGTAAATAAAGTGCGAGAGAAATAAAGCACAAAGGACAAGCCGGTTTGTTTACTTATAATGACCAAACGTTCTTGAGGACACACGGGAATTTAGTCTAGTGCTTTCGCTTCATATAGCTGATTAATCTTCATTGTTTTGATAAGTGTTGTGTGGGTGAACCTATGCTAATGCACCGCCCTTCCTAGGACTAATACATACTTGTGATTATACCCCTTGCAAGCATCCGCAAATACAAGAAAGTAATTAAGATAAATCTAACCACAACCTTAAACTCTGAGATCCTGCTATCCCTCCCTGCATCGATATACCAACAGGGTTTAGGTTTTTGTCACTCCGGCAACCCCGCAATTAGCAAACGAATACAAGATGTATTCCCCTAGGCCCATAAATGGTGAAGTATCATGTAGTCGACGTTCACATGACACCACTAGAAGAATAACACCACAACTTAAATATCATAACATTGAATACTAACCAACATAATTCACTACTAACATTTAGACTTCACCCATGTCCTCAAGAACTAAACGAACTACTCACGAGACATCATATAGAACATGATCAGAGGTGATATGATGATGAATAACAATCTGAACATAAACCTTGGTTCAATGGTTTCACTCAATAGCATCAATAACAAGTAGAAATCAATACCGGGAGAGTTTCCCTTGTCAAACAATCAAGATCCAACCCTAATTGTTACAGCGGTGATGAGGTGCAGCGGTGGAGATGGCGGTGATGACGATGAAGATGATGGTGATGATGATGGAGATGATGTCCAGCTCAATGACGGTGACGATGGCGTCGATTTCCCCCTCCGGGAGGGAATTTCCCCGGCAGATTTCAGCCTACCGCAGAGCTCTTTTCTCTCTGGTGTTTTCCGCCCCGCAGAGGTGGCTGTGACTCTTCGCGACTATCCTCTGGGGCTTAGGTTTTCGGGACGAAGAAGTACGCGAAGGAGAGGAGGCCAGAGGGGGCTGTGGGCCCCCTCCCCACATGGCGGCGCGGCCAGGGCATGGCCCGCGCCGGCCTATGAGGGGGGCCCATGGCGGCCCTCCTCGGCTCCCCCTTTGGCTACCTCCGTCTTCCGGAAAAATAGGATTTTCGGTATAATTCCCGTCAATTGTTGATCTTCCGAAATATTGCATTCGACGCTGCTTTTTCCAGCGGAATCCCGACTCCGGTGCGCGATTCTCCAATAATCATGAAACATGCAAAATAGATGAAATAACATAAGTATCATCCCTAAATATGAAATATATCAATGAATAACAGTAAATTATGATATAAAATAGTGATGCAAAATGGACGTATCACCGTGCAACCCTCTTAGGGCAGACGTGTGAGACGCAAAATATGATTTTTAGTTTAGTAAGGCAATAAAAATAAGCCTTGGAGGGCCGAGGAGGGGCGGCCGTCCGCCATTTTATACCTTTACGCCCCCCCACACCTCGTTTCATTTGTCATGTCTACCAAGGAAGAGCTCGGATGAGAAGATGCAGTCCTAGCTTCTCGACCCTCTGGCGCCCCACGCATAAATACTACTACCAGAAGTACACTGTCTCTAACAATCCTGCCTGTGAAGGGAGATCTCGGAGGAGACGATGCGGGCTCAGCGTCCCCGCCGTTGATGAGCCAGGACACAAGGGTTACTACACCTCTTTTAATTACCTTCGTTTTGCTGGTAATACTCGGACTTATATCGGTTATCTTCCGCAGGAGAGGGTCGATATCGCTGGAGAAGATGATGTGAGGCAGATGATCAAGCTCGCAGGAGAAGATGATGTAAAGGAGATGGTCAAGCTCGGAGCAGAAACTGATGTAAAGGAGATGGTCAATGTCGGAGAAGATGATGTAAAGGAGTTAGTCAATCTCGGAGAAGATGTGGTGGCATTGGACCAACAGCGGTCGTTGGGCGAGATCCCGGAAATTCACTTACCTCGTTTGCACTGGTAATGATATGCCTGATCTATAACATTTTGAACATTTTTCGTCGGCTTACACATGAGCTATCTCGGCTTAGGGTCAACAATGCCCCGGGAGCGGAACTTCCGCATCTCGGCGCGGAGAACTCTGAGTTACGCCAGAAGCGCCCTGGGGAATCGCACGAGCAGGCGCAACACATCCGTTCGCAGGATCTCTCATCCTTCGACGTTAGGTTCCAGCGAGAGGTCGTAGAAGAAGATAAGTTGCCAGCTTCCCCGCCGTTCAAGAGGATGAAGGAGCTGGAGACGGAGGTTAATATTAGCTGACTTTGGGTTGCTGGTTTTTGGGTACTTCGAGTCACTGACATGTAGACACCACTTAAGTCTGTCCTACATGTTAGTGAACACATTCGTTAATCAGCTAATTTGTGCCCTTCGTTTGCCGGTAACGCTCGATATGTTTGTTGTTACCTTTGGCAGGATCACTCCCTTGCTTATCCCGTCGGAGGATGAAGTTGGATCTTGCCAGCATGCGGGAGGAGAACAGAGAGTTAGGGATCAAGATATTTCGGTACAGGCAGGCGATGTCTTTCCTAGAAGTGGATGAGATCACGGCCTGTGCTCGTAGGAGTTGTGACGAGGCCATTCATCTGGGAGAACGGATCAAAGCTTAGCTTGTCTCTTTGATGGAAGTCACAGAACGCGTGATTTTCAATGCTAGAGAGGCGCGGGAACGACTTCTGGTGGCTGAAGATCTCGCATAGCAATTTAATCATGTGCGCTTATTAGTTGCCTACTACTTTTGCAATTATTCACAATTAAGTATGTATCAATGGCTTGCCTTTTGTGTGACGGAGGAAATTGCACATACCACCACTTGTTGGTGCAGTTTTGCACATAACACAATTTGAGATTCTTTTTACACAAATAACCAGATTTTGACGTAAACTTTTGCACAAAAAACAACCTTACTCCATGTTTTCTTTTGTCTTCTAAAGACATGTAGGTGCTTCGAAAAATACCTCTGTTCCAATGCTTAAAGCTTGGTATATTTTTCTTGAAAAGTCAAACCAAGTAAAGTTTGACCAAACTCTTAGAAGAATCTATCAGCACATATAATATTTTGTAGACACCATATGAAAATATAATTTATTTTCTATCTAATAATATTGATTTTGTATCTTGCATATTAATGCTTTTGGTAAAAATTTAGTCAAACTTAACATAGTTTGACTTTCTAAAAATCAATTTAATCCTTAAGCTTTGGGACGGTGGTTCTAGACGTGGTCTAGACGTGTTTCAACATATTGCCTTCGCATTTTCTAAACACATGGAGTTTCTTACAAAGTTTATTTTTCGAAATATTTTCGACTTTGTATTATTTTTATTCATTTTCCCCTGGTTGTCATGTTTTCTGTCCGGCTTCCCCAGCCCATCCATCCGTAACCCACATGCGCGCGTGACACGAGTAGTGGGAGACATGGTGCCCAAAGGGGTAGCTTTTATTAATGGTGGCGACGGTTCCCTAGGCCAATGCTGGCGATACGTCTCATCGTCGCTAGCTGTGCCTTCCCCATGCATCCGTATTAATGCACACCACTGCTCCTTTGCGCCTCCGCGGCTGATCAAGTAAGTTTGATCATAAAAGATGATCACATAAGCTCGATGATTACCTATAGCCTAAAAATTATCTTAATTTTTAAACGAAGACATAAAATAACTAGTTGTTTGATTAGGAAAGACAAAGGAAATTTCTATTGAGATTGAGTTCATTTCATAGTTGTTATAGACACATAGCAATATTACCAAGAGATAGGATTGTAGAGAAAGCAATCCATAGGTATTTTGGAGGGTTCTCAATCCTTTGAATCAAGCAAGCTCTATAGGAAAAATCCCTATGTGTAAAAATCCTACTCCGTACAAGATACCTTTAGAAATCCTTTGAACCAAACAAACTCCGGTTCATATTAGTTGACTATAATATGGATATATCTAGACACATTTTAGTTCTAGATTCATCCATATCATTTGACAAGTAATATGAATCGGAGTGAGTATATTAAATGGAGTAGTATATATTGTTCGAAAAAATTAAGTTATACTGTACTAATAAAGAAACCATTTCTGTGGTCAAACTGATTTGACGGGACAATAACTGCACCAGGACGTAGTGGCGTGCTATCCTAGCCGAAGTTTTACTCGGCGCCTCGATGCAGTGTCGAAGAATAAAAAAGTCATATCCACTCCTACTCTTCACCTCCATCGTTTCCATCCTTGGCTCTCCACTTCCATCATCGTTCTCCACTCGCCAAGCGCTGCTAGCAAATTTTTTCATCCTCTAGATCTCCCATTTGCATAGCTTTCTCTCCTCACCCCTCCGCAGAACCGCAACACTCCTCCTTCCCGCTCGACTCTCCTACAAAACTCCAATCACACATACTTGCTTCCGCCCTCTTAAATCCATCTCGTCTCCATGGCGGCATCGAACGACGACCAGCTGTATGGCGACTGGGGGAAGCTCCCCGCCGATCTGTTCAATCTCATTGCCCAGAGTCTGGATGTTACAGTCGACGTCCGGCTGGCCGCATGCTCCAAAACGTTGTGCCGCCATGTCGCCGACAACATGAATCTACACCATTGGGATGGACCCTGCTTGCTGATGCCCGATTCTTCCCATTGGCACTATGATGATAGTAGTGCGCACCACACGGTGTACCATGTTGTGCCCCTCGACCATCCTCGGCGCACTGCTATCCTGCCGTTCATGGACAATAGATTCTGGGTTGGCATGAACGGCGACTGGATCGCCGGCGTGGACAGTGGTGGGAACTGGTTCCTCGCGAACATCTACACGCACCAAGAATCTCCCTACCATCATCGGAAACTTGCAACATTTTTCGGGAGGAATGGATTGGCTTCCCCGACTTGCCTCCTGAAAGGTACATGACGTATGGGCGTGCCATGTTTTTGTTGAAGATTGTAATTTGCGAAGTGCCCACAAAAGCTGGACATTACTCAGATTACAAGCTCATCGCTCTATTCAATTCTGGACTCGCTTACCTGGCTAATGTGTGGTGACTCGGCATACCACTGCATGGTGTAGTATGCAAGTCTGATATAACACCAATGAAACACCGTTCCACTACTATTATATCGCTCAGAGTGGTACAACAGAAACATATCCGGGTCCAAGGCATGTCTATAGAATTACATACAGACTCTGTTACAGAAGATCAGCACAGCCTCCTACTTTACAATGAGGTAAAACTGCAAATAAACTCCAGGAGAATGACTCGTAGTCTAATCTTATCACTAACTCTACTAGTAGAGGTTTTGACTAGTTGTAGGGGTTATGAATAGATTCTAGCTAAATAGGAGCTAGGTTTAGGGAGCCAGTTCCCTTCTACTGCTTAATCTAGGTTTTCTCCATGGTGGATGTGGTATAC
>NC_061514.1:214157820-214200226 GCF_022539505.1 Lolium rigidum
ATATCAATCTGCGAGATCGGGCCACACACGGGGTCTTAGAACTCATCAGTATCTAACTCTTCCGGCAGGTTCCTGTCCCTTGAAGTACTTGTTGACTCCTCGGTCTTCGAGTTGTACTGTAGATCTTCCTTCGTGGCCTCCATATCTAAGCAGGGGATTCAAGAGTGGGATGAGTACGAGCGTACTCAACAAGTTCATTATAGGAAAGAGGGGTTTAATGCACTAGCTACGGCATTAGACCAGAAAGTCTAATACCAATGCAGGTTTTCATAATCATTTCTTCAAAAGGTTGCTTTTATTCGGAAGAACTATGTCCGTCAGCCTTCACCGGTTTACTAGAACTTCATGGAGCTCCTTTCCGGCAGCTGTTCGCAGCTCCATATCCCGAACAGGGAGTGACAGGTCATGATTCATTACACTCTGCAGAGGTGTGTTGCTTTACCCATAAGAGATCTTAACCTTGGTGCCAACCGGGCGCGCAACCCGTCCACACTTCCTTCGGTGTGAGGCCCGGTATAAGGTCATAGCATATCATATTCCTCCGCTACCTCGCACACCCACCCTTTGTTGCATACCCCGACCCTGGGTCCTCGCCGGTCCCATTATTCCCATATTAGGGTGGACCCCGACCACGACAACAGTTCTGGGCTCATACCATAAACTCCTTCGCCGGTAGCTGCAACCCATCGTAGACCGCAATACCGTGGGGAACTTTTGGCTTCCCCAGCCTACCGCTTGCTCTTCGGGCGACAAGTGTACTACGGACAAAGCCGTGGGGAACTTTTGGCTTCCCCAGCCTACCGCTTGCATCCCGACAGATGACAAGTGTCTAGGTAAAGCGCGTCCGTTGATGTACAAGAGGTGGAAATACGATTGACTATTCCGTCCCACTCCAGATCTTATGGTTAACACGGGTATTACGGCACAAGAATCACTGGACGACATTTGTTGTTTAATCCTAGATGGATATAAACCCTTGCAATGGAACCTCCACCATATCAACACAATCCATGGTTCCATTTCCCACCACATAGTCATATTCATAGTTATGAAAGTAGTGGTTTTGCTTTTGATGCAATAGTGATAAATATAGTACTTTGCAAGTAATTTGGTAAAAATACTCAAATGACATGAGCAAGCGATGAACTTGCCTTTCTTGATCGCAAGATTATGCGGGCAAGGTCTTCGATACGCAATAACTCCAAATTCTGAAATAGCATCATCGTCCGGTAAGGACGATGTTTAAAAGATTGGCAAGGATGCAATAATGCATAAGTATGAGATGCAATCGCTCTAAGCGTGACCTCACCCCGATGATTTAGGATTAGTGAGTTGTAATGATTGGTTTAGGGTGTGTTGCACTTTTAGAGTGATTCACAAACAGGGTTCTTATTAAGGATTGGTTGCTTGGTATCATAAACAGGTGCTGTAATATGTCATAATAATAACACTAGTAGCACACAACAATAACATTTGGTATAATCCTAACATGTAATGAATAGTGGTTGGTTTAAGCACTATATGGCATGGTTAATGATTAATTATCATATACTTCAAAAGAATAACTTTTGAAGAACATGTTCTTTAATAAAGAACAAGTATGATAATTAGGTTGGTGGGGTTCTATGGTTGACTATGGTTTCATCTAGTTTCTGGAGTAAGTATTAGATGGATCACAACATAGTTGGATTCATCAGCAACTAGGCTTGAATGATTTTACTTAAGCATGAGCAATTTAAGCAATTGGTTATACATGGTTGTTATCATGGTGGGTTCATCTTGCTGGTGATTGCTAGCTAGGGTTTATATATCCTATAAGGCAGGGTTGATGATGATTCATTATTTACTTCAAAAGAATAACTTTTGAAGAACATACTTCTAAAATAATAAGAAGTATCTCAATTAGGGTTGAGGTGGTCTAGGTTTTACTGTTGGTTCTATTAAGTAAGGAATAATTGGCTCCTAAATAGGATGGTTGATAAGTATCCAACACTAGTAGGGTTTAGTGGAATATGGTTAGGTAATGCTCAAGATTTGGCATAGTTGCTCCTGAGGTTCATCACATTGGTGTGATGCTAAGCATGGATAACTAAGTTTGGTGTCTCAGAAGATAGGAACTAGGGTTGGTCCTATTTGATCAGCTAAGCATGAACACATGTAATATCAATGTATTAGAGATGGGTCTCTATTATTTGATGAAGACTTGGCAATTGTTTAGTTGCTACTATGGAGCTATGAATGAGATCAAAATATCATGATCACATGTTCTAACCTAAGTTTAGGTTTAGAAGCAATTTAGGGTTCATATGTACTAATGAAACTAAGGTTCCAAATGAATTTATGGTTTTAGGGTTTTCACATGAAATGGTAAGATTGTGGTTTCATTTAATAAGTAATTAGGGTTTCCTAATTACCATGTTGTTCTTAGGTTAATAACTTCATTATAAGGTTGAAGTTATTATTAACTTTGAAAAAAAATAACATTGGACTTGGCATTTTGTTATTTTTGATCAATTAATAATTAGGACAATTATTAATTAGGGTTTAAATTCCAACATTAAGGATTAAATAAGTTACAAATAAAGAAAATTAGTTTTAATGTTTTCTTTATTTACTTACTGGTTTTTATTTAATTTGAAAAGTTTTCCTAATTATTGAATTTTTAATTCAATTAGGAATAAAAGAAAAGGCTTAATTATTAAGTTTAAAACAATTAAATTTTTATTGAAAATAAAAATTTCATATTATATTTTTATTGAGTAGAGTTTACTTTTCTAAGAATTTTGATACTTTATTTATATTTTTCTGAGTTATAATGAATTTCCTATTTATCTGCAAAGTTTCAGTAATTTATTGAAATAAAAGAAAATGGCTAAAACTACTAAATGCACCCGGGCTAATACTATCGAGGGTCACTGATGAGTGGGCCAGGGGTCCACGTCAGCGGCCACATGGCTTTGACGGAGTCAAAATCGCAGACGTGGCTATCGAGTTCATTGTCGGCGAGTCGGTCATCGACGGCGACGGCGCTGTCGGGCTCCCGCAGGCGATCTACTATGCTCAATCAACTCAGCGCGCTACGGTGTACGTTATGGTGGTGGCGCCGCTAGAAATTGGTCACCGGAACTTCACCGTCGGTGATGCCGAGCGGCGGCTCACGCAGATGCGCGTCGCGGTGGCGATGCAAAGGGAAATAGAAGATGCTGAGGAGTGCCTGAGCACCAGCAGCTCACCGTGATCACGAAGGGCGTGACGGCGGAGCAAGGGGAGGTCGCAATTGGCGCAATCGGCGTCTCCCGGCGTCGGAGAAGACAAGATCATCGGAGACGCTCCGGGGTTTATCCGCTTGATTCCTCCCGTATGCTGGGCATGTAAAGGGTGGTGGTGGCGATGGAGTCCATGGCGTGGCTTGGGGCTGCCCCTATCGACGGCGATGGGTGACATCCGTGCGTGCTAGGGTTTCAGAAATTGGGGAAAAAGGAAGAACAGGAACGAGGGAGGCTTCGGCCGAGTATTTATAGGGTCAAGGCAGGTCGTCGTCGGTCGCGCAGTCCAGAATGGTGGCCGGGACGTGGAGTTCGTCGTCACCGTGGCGTCCTCCTGTGCGTCGACGGTGGCGAAGAAGGAGACGACGCTCTCCTTGTTCTTATCCGCACGAAGCGGTACTGGGGCTGGGTTTGGGCTGGTTCTGGCGATGGACTGGGCTGAGCATTGGGCCGCTGCTGGGCTCGATGACCGCTCAAATAAGGTCCAGGTAAGCCTCTCTCTTTTTCTTTTCTGTTTTTATTTTTTTATTTTTCTGTTTTCTATTACCTGTTTTCTATTTTGAATTCTGTTTTAATTCAAATCTGTTTTGCAGGATTTTAAATGTATGGATCCTTTTAGGAGTTGATAAAGATAATAATATAACTTCATATAGGATCTTAAAAATATTTTATATGTATAATGACACCCTTGTTTATTAAATGTTATTAGGGATTGGAAATGGGCATCTATAAAGTCATAATACATATACTCCCCCTTCTTTTGGAAGAAAGAGAAAGGATGAGTCAGATCCCCTATGCCTCGGCAGTAGGCTCTATCATGTATGCCATGCTATGTACTAGACCGGATATAGCACATGCTGTTAGTTTGACTAGCAGATATCAAAGTGATCCAGGAATGGAACACTAGACAGCGGTTAAGAATATCCTGAAGTACTTGAAAAGAACTAAGGATATGTTTTTATGGAGGTGACCAAGAGCTCATTGTAACCAGTTACACCGATGCAAGTTGGAACAGTGATCCTGATGACTCTAGGTCACAATCTGGGTACGTGTTTATATTGAATGGTGCTGCAGTAAGCTGGGCAAGCTCGAAGCAGTGCACGGTGGCGAAGTCTTCAACAGAATCGGAGTACATAGCGGCTTCAGAGGCTTCATCAGAAGCGGTATGGATGAAGAGGTTCATTGTAAAGCTCGGTGTGGTTCCTAGTGCATTGGACCCACTAGTCATCTACTGTGACAACATGGGTGCCATCGCCAATGCACAAGAACCAAGGTCTCACAAGAGGCTGAAGCATATCAAGCTGCGTTATCATTCGATTCGCGAGTACATCAAAGATGGAGAAGTAAAGATTTGCAAAGTACACACTGATATGAATGTAGCAGATCCGTTGACTAAAGCTCTCCCTAGGGCAAAGCATGACCAACACCAGAATGCCATAGGTGTTAGGTACCTTACAATGTAATCAAGATTATTGACTCTAGTGCAAGTGTGAGACTGTTGGAGATATGCCCAAGAGGCAATAATAAAAGTGGTTATTATATATCTTTATGTTTATGATAAATTTTTATATACCATGCTATAATTGTATCAACCGAAACATTGATACATGTGTGTTATGTAAACAACAATGAGTCCCTAGTAAGCCTCTTAACTAGCTTGTTGATTAATAGATGATTAGTTTCATAATCATAAACATTGGATGTTATTAATAACAAGGTTATATCATTATATGAATGATGTAATGGACACACCCAATTAAGGGTAGCATAAGATCACTTCATTAAGTTATTTGCTATAAGCTTTCGATACATAGTTACCTAGTCCTTTCGACCATGAGATCATGTAAATCACTTATACCGGAAAGGTACTTTGATTACATCAAACGCCACTGCGTAAATGGGTGGCTATAAAGGTGGGATTAAGTATCCGGAAAGTATGAGTTGAGGCATATGGATCAACAGTGGGATTTGTCCATCCCGATGATGGATAGATATACTCGGGCCCTCTCGGTGGAATGTCGTCTAATGTCTTGCAAGCATATGAATAAGTTCATAAGAGACCACATACCACGGTACGAGTAAAGAGTACTTGTTAGGAGACGAGGTTGAACAAGGTATAGAGTGATACCGATGATCAAACCTCGGACAAGTAAAATATCGCGTGACAAAGGGAATTGGTATATTATGTGAATGGTTCATTCGATCACTAAGTCATCGTTGAATGTGTGGGAGCCATTATGGATCTCCGCATCCCGCTATTGGTTATTGGTCGGAGAGAGTTCTCACCCATGTCCACATAGTTCACGAACCGTAGGGTGACACACTTAAGGTTTGATGTTGTAATAGTAGAACTTGAATATGGAATGGAGTTCGAAGTTTTGTTCGGTGTCTCGGATGGGATCCCGGACATCACGAGGAGTTCCGGAATGGTCCGGGGAATAAGATTCATATATAGGAAGTCATTTTATAAGTTTGAAAATGATCCGGTGCATTTATGGAAGGTTCTAGAAGGTTCTAGAAAAGTCCGGAAGAAATCACTTTGGAAGGCGGAGTCCCGAAGGGACTCCACCACCCATGGCCGGCCAACCCTAGTGGGGGGGTCCAAGGTGGACTCCACCAAGGGGCCGGCCACCCCCACATGGAAGGGTGGGAATCCCACTTGAGGTGGGAGTCCCACCTTGGGTAGGTTTCCCTACAACATGGAAGGTTTTGGTTGGGGTCTTATTCGAAGACTTGTAGTCCAACACTTGGGGGTTCCACCTATATAATGAGGGGCCAAGGGGAGGGGGCCGGCCACCACAAAGCCATAAGCTGGCCGCACCCCATAGAGGCCGGCCACCCCCTCTCCCCAAACCCTAGCCGCCCCACTCCTCCACCTCTCCCGCAACGCTTAGCGAAGCTCCGCCGGAGTTCTCCATCGCCACCGCCACCATGCCGTCGTGCTGCCGGATTCAAGGAGGAGCTACTACTTCCGCTGCCCGCTGGAACGGGGAGAAGGATGTCGTCTTCATCAACACCGAACGTGTGACCGAGTACGGAGGTGCTGCCCGATTGTAGCACTGTCAAGATCTTCTACGCGCTTTTGAAAGCGGTAAGTGATCATCTACCGCAGCAACAAGAGCCTCATCTTGTAGGCTTTGGAAATCTTCAAGGGTGAGTCTCGATCATCTCCTCGTTGCTCCCGTCTTCTAGATTGCATCTTGGCTTGGATTGCGTTCTCGCGGTAGGAAATTTTTTGTTTTCTATGCAACGTATCCCTACACATCGCGTACTATGCATTTCGGGAACCGGCATTTAGTTGTATTTGTCGTTGTAACCTGCAGCAAGGGAAAAATGAGCTCATGGGAGTTATCACCCTTCCAGAAGATGGTTGGAGATTTCCCCGACAGGCGACAATGTGGTTTAAGCCTAGTCTGAAAAATATCCGCATATTGATGCAACCCTAAACTGAGCCATGAATATTTCTGGAGAAAATAATCTTTTTGTACGATATGTTTGAACAATTCAAGTAACTCGTTCCGTATCTTAAGATGCTCTTCCTTTTTTCTGAATCTTATATACCTGGACCCATTTCAGAGGTGTCTCGTTTACTCATTTTAGTGTGTATGTAGCCCACATTGAAGTAATCTAATCTTATAATTTAAAACGGATGGTGATGAACTCGTATTTCCATCCTTTGTAAACCGTGCATGTCCGTTTATTTTTAGTTTCATTTCAAAGCAATCGTTATTATTATATGCACACCTTTTTTTAATGTTGAGAGGAGTATAAGGGCAATACAATGCTATATACTATATGGCGCTAATAGAGAACAAATGAATGTCAAAAGATTGTAAAATCCTCCAGGTACTCTCCTTGCAGCGCTAATTGCTGATGCCATACTGACTTCCTGTTGGTTCCGGTGCTTTAGCTAGGACAGGTGAAAAGAGTTTCACGCCCTGCTTTCTTTTGCGTCGACGCTAGGCCTACCGCTGGGATTCACCTCTCCAACCACCAAACGACGAGGAAATAATTCCTAGCGCCCTTGCAGTAGCGCCTGTGTTGGACGTGCCCTAATGTTTTCCTGCTAAAAGGTGCAATCTTTTAAGCACTTGGGTACGGTATTTCCCCACCAGCCTGGATGCAGTGCCGCCAAACGCGTCTTAACCAATGTTTAAAATAGCGTGCTAAATGAATTAGCGGCAGCCTCCTTCAAACGATATGAACGCTATATCGTGGTAATAGTGTGGTATATTTTAAATAGCATTTTCAAAATAATACTAAATATAGCCTAAAAATAAATAATTTTACTAGAGCGAATAGATATATATAGTCCAAAAGTTACTGAATCATACATACATAACCACATATAGAAATAGATCTCAAGTATTTTAGAAGGCTAACATCAACATTTCACAAGGCAACAACATAGTATAAATTATTTATTAAAACATATTAGTATTAGCGATATTATCTTCTGACTTAGAAGTGGAACCAATAGATTGTAGTTCATCACCACGAAAAAGTGAAAGCAACTTGCCTGAAAAAAATAGATGGCTAACACTATGAAGTTTTAGGGCGATATAGGGCAGCCTCGGAGGGGCCCTGGTGGGGCCACACAATAGGAGGGCGCACCCCACCCCTTGGTCGCGCCGCCCTGGCGTGTGGGGCCCCCTGGCTCCCCTCTGGTCTCTCTCCGGTGTTCTGGAAGCTTCGTGGAAAAATAAGGTACTGGGCGTTGATTTCGTCCAATTCCGAGAATATTTCCTTACTAGGATTTCTGAAACCAAAAACAGCAGAAAATAGGAACTGGCACTTCGGCATCTCGTCAATAGGTTAGTTCCGGAAAACGCATAAAATCATCATAAAGTGTGAACAAAACATGTAGGTATTGTCATAAAACAAGCATGGAACATCAGAAATTATAGATACGTTTGAGACGTATCAGTTGGCGACAAAAATGGTTCTACCTTCGGGACCGCCCAGCGACACACCATCGCTCCAATATGCCGCCGTTCGACGATATTCTCGAGGCAGTGCCGAAGAAGTCTTGGCAAAACACTTTGACTTCCGAAGAGAGCGAGGTGGCTGACCAACTGTACGAAAAGATCTTAGATCTGAAGAGTGCAGGAGGTCAAACGATGTGTGGAACCGAAGTCGTTGCCTTGTTTCTGAAATGTCGGGTGCAACCAGTGACGTCGAGGAGCCATCAACTTTGGATGTACACTGGCCCCAGCGATAAGACGCGGATCATCTTGACTAATTTTACAGAGGGCGAGCTTCGGGATGAAGTGAAAGTTTGACTTGCTTCAGCCAGCCAGAGGGACATCATAGCCATGACTTCAGCTCAACTCCTTACGGCCTTCGTCATCTCCCTTCCGAGGCACACATAAGTTTAGCCGATCAGATTCAACCACTTTTGTATCTGTCTCTATTTTCGGATATCTTAGATCTGAATCCAGGGGTCCCTTTTAGCTCAATAAACTGAACCGGACAGTCATATTCAAATTGATCGACCTAGTTGTGCTAGCTCATCCTGTGTCAAAAACGTATAAATTTCACATCTTTAAATTTATAGTTCCATCTTAGATGATTTCTCTGAAGTTAAGTTCATAATTAAATCCTCTACAACTTTCGTGTAGGGAGTTCTTCCATCCGAGCAACTTGTTCGAACAACTTTTCGGACACCACTAGAATTCTACCCGCGTATTGTAAAATCCATACCTTGTACACATCGATTTTTGACAAACTTTATACCGTTGGAATCAGTAAAAATGCCTAGATCATTCTGGACATTTTGCATGTCGGATTCGCACGTTTTGTTTTCGCGGTATTTGTATGGTCCGCAATATCGTTCTTCCACTATGCAAATCATTTAGATACATTCACCATGTTTCATGATCACATATCTCCACAACATATTATCCTAGTTCATATTATTCAAATAACAACTGAGTTATTTGGTAAAGTGTGACATGTCCTATTTTAGACTTTCACCTTGCTACGGTGAGGTCGAGAAACCCTACTACATATCCCATGTGTTAAACCCTTGTTATCCATTAGGATCCGTGAACCAAATCCCGAGACCTATCATGCATTCAACCTCATGCCCACTTAATCTTATTGGCTTATTGAACTATTCAAATTACAAATGAGTTAATTGAGTAATTCAATATATCACAAATCCATACCCAAGCCTATGCGTAATTTATACTATTTTGAGTAATTGTTGTCACATTTATTCAACAGTATTGTTGTTGCACTATTTGTCACTTATGTGATTCAATTCACATGAGCCATTCCAAATTCTTATCATGCTTTTGTAAGCATAAAGATTCTTCAATTATATCTTGGATGGTCCAATACTTCCTAAATCATGAGACTTGGTTATTCCATCTCTCCAAAGCCATATCTTGCAAGCCATACCTCATGCCATATCTTCCTTATCCGATGACTAAAATACAATCAATAACAACTTGTTGTTTGCTTTGTTTGATTATGTTGCTATGAATGGTGTGTTTATGTTGTGCTACATTTTATCGTGTAGTTCGTGTGAAGAGTGACGTGTTTTGTTGAGAGAAGAGAACGATCTTCAATTACCAAAGAGGCAAGTGACATTCAATCCTACTTATTTTTATATTATGCATTAGTATTTTTCCAACTAGTATGCATGATAGGATTTTTATTTCAAAAGTAAAGTATTATGCTATGCTTAGTAAACCTATTAGTGTGTAGTCACCCCTGAACCCACTACTAGAAATGCTTAGTTTGCCTAGCAACATCCAATTGTCGATACTGTTTCATTGGTTGATTGTCATAGTTGGATGGTTTAAAAATTAACAACCTTAATGAAACACCTAGGTGGAATGGTTGTATGGTGGGCGGCTACTCAGGCCTCGTCCCTAGTAGATGGAACCAATGGACATGTGGGTGGTTTTCACCTGAGAGTGTGCAGTTGAATAGTGGTTGCTCTAGACTGCATCTCTGGTTTTTACCAGGGGATCGTGTGGGGATTTATTACCTGGGATGGATTTTAAGCCTGTGAGTTTCACTTGTGGTTGGCCACCCAGGATTAAAGAGATTATTATGTCTTCCATGTTTTAGATAGCTTCCAGTGGAGCCTTATGGTATTATGGGCTCTGCCAGGATTAAGTAAGTTGTGAGGTCCAACTTGTTTGCTAGACATGCGGATGTGGCGACGGGCAGTGGGAACAGGTCTAGCTAGTATGGTTGAAACCTTCTTATGAAAGATCTTGTCTTATTGTTCTGTTGGGAAGGGTGGGTCGTAAGGTGAAAGTGCACAAACTCTCGAGAGTTAAACCTAAGATCTTAGCCGTGTCCCCGGTTATGGATCATTTGAGCTCCTGGACAAGGAATGTACGGAAGAATCTCATCACCTTTTTTGAATGTATTTAAAATTTGTATCAACCTTGTAAAACTCATGGGAGATGTAACCATGTGATTATTCTAAAACCCATGGAGGATTTAACCATGGTGTGATTTCATAATGTCATTCAAAGATTTTCAAAATATAGGATAAAATTGGATTTATGCAAATTAGCCTAAGACTCTACTAGCCAAATATCATGTAGATAGACATGTCATAAATTGCAACCAAATAAGTGTCATTTGCCAGTACATCATTGTATTGACCTCCATTCGTGGGGCTACATATTCAAACATGCATGATTTTCTGAGGAGAAGTACTTGGTAGGATCTCGAGTCTATATTCCAACATGACTGCCTGTGGCACATGAAGATGATGAAGGATCATTGATGATTTACTTTCCGTTGTATTTGTTCTGAACAATTTATTCGAGCTAGTCCATGTGACTATGCAATTTGTAAGGTTTTACTTTATCCTCTGGATCAACGATGCAGTAATTTGATACTATTGCAATGATTACTATATTTTGTAATGTGTGTGCTATCAGTGATCCCTGGAATAGCACGATACACAGGTATCTTACCTTTATTAAAAGGTAGGGTGTTACAGTTGAAGCCGAGTATAGGTTATGATGTGCTTGTAACAAATTCTGACGCAATCCTTCGATTCCTTTGTTTGCAGCCAATTCACGCCACAGTTGATATTGTGGTGGATTTTGCTGATCAATTCGTTTGCTTGGAGGCTGAGAATTCTCAACACCGTGAAGCTGCCAAGTCTTTGTCTGATCAATTGCGGGAAGCAAACAGGCTGGCAGCAGAAGCTCAAAAAGAGAACACGAGCCTGAAGGAGGAGCTGAAGAAGATGAAGAAAAAGATGAAGGAGGAAGAAGAGTCGAAGCTTATAGCTTATGCCCAAGCAGACAAGAAAGAGGGCACTCTTCACAAATTCATCGAGAGCTTGCTAGGTAAGACTTCTTTGCCTCGTTTATCTCTTCTTTTCCCTGCGATATTTGTCGTTGTAGTGAATTGCTTTCCGTAATATTTTTAGGTACTGCCGACATGCTTGTCGACCGTACCAACAAGCTTAGGGTGGATTCCTTGTCGGATGCCATTTCCTTTGTTGTGGAATCCAGTGAGCATATCCAAGAGCTTCTGAAGAAGGTCAAAGGAGCTTTGTCGAAGCTATTCTTGCTGATGTTCCCCAAGCTGGACCAGAAAAAGACTCATGGAGAGCTTGCAAACACCTTCTCGTCGACTCCAGCAGCACCATTGAGGTATTGAAGCGTCCCTCTCGCCTCTACGGATCGGTTCTTGATTTTCAGATCTTTATGGGGAATGGCCTTAAATCTAAATTGGAGCAACTAACCAAAGCGTTACCATCAGACGCGGATGGCTCTCCTATCGATCTTGGCCCCTTCAATGAATCAACATGCATATGCGCAAGCCAGCTCCTAAAGCTAGTTGACGATAAAAAGAAGAAATCTTCATCCAAGACTGCTCCAAGCTCGTCTGCGCAAACTCAAGTGCCTTGAGTCTATTAATTTTCTTAGTTGCAACTTGAACACATTTATCTCGTCCTTTTGCTCTGTAACGAATTATGTTGGCTCTGTTGTCAGCACTCAACTTTTAACATAGCCTTTCTTTGAATGAAAAGCTTTTGATCGCTCCAGATGGGAGTTTCCTGAATTTGATAATTTCTCCTTGTTGATTTTCTGAGGATCTATATTAAACAACATGCTGCAGATGCCTTCGAATTCTTCTCGTGCCGAAAGTTCTTTGAACTCCGCAGCTGTCGATGAATCTAAACTTGTGATGTAGCCCCGCCTATCGTCGACACTACACCAAGACCAACTAGTCCCCCAAGTGGACCGATGACCCGGGCTCGAGTAAAAGCGCTACATGATAAGGTGAACTCGCTCCTCACCACCCTTGATCTCGGTACCCCTTTGGATGGAATGCTACCTCATGCCGACGTGCTTTCTGTCATTAGGTACAAGGTGCATCAAGACCCCGGAGAGAAGGACACACCATGGCCAAGGGAAGGAGAGGAGCAGCGGGACTTGAAGATGAGCACGAAGCTGGACCCGACGTCACTCGAAGCGCTCGAAGGAAGAGAGGAAGCTGGCCGGCCCAGGACCCGGTCGACCGGCCCCACGACCGGACCATCCGGTCCCAGGCCCGGTCAACCGGTCGCCAAACCGGATTCCCCTCGGCGTCGTACCGGGGGCCAACCGGACGGAGATCTGCGACATTTCCGGTTGGCGACCGGTCGACCGGCCCCACGACCGGACCACCCGGTCACAGGCCCGGTCTGACCGGCCCTAGGACCGGATCTGACGGGAATGCCCCACCAAACTGCCTAAGTTATCCACTTGTGTACCTTTTCGCCTTGCTGGCCATGAAGGCCTATATAAGCAACCTGGACCCCTCCCTTACCCCTAAGACAAGATTTAGGCTTAGACATGGATTTGAGCTTTGTCTCCCTAGGGTTTCATCCCCTTTGTATCAAGGCTACCCTTGTTGGATGATTGGATTTGGTGTGTGAGATTCTAGTGCTACCCACTCTATCTCCCACTCCTAGATTCATCTCCATCACCAATCTCTCCGCTCGGAATTCTACCGCGCGTCTCTTCCGGGTTGATTCTATTGGCGTGGTCCATCGAGCCACGGGGGTAAGTATCGGTTGTATCGGGTTGGTGTGCGTGCGTGAGTTCCTCGTGTTCTTCGTGTTCTTCGTGTTCTTCGCGCTTTCCCTCTCTTCCTCCTTTGGAGTTCGGGTCAACCGCAAGATCGGGCCACAAACGGGGTCTTAGACCTCATCATATGGTATCAGCAGCCTTTGGTTTCCGCGGATTTGACCCTCCACCCACCCAATTTCGTCTCTAAAAAGTTTCCAAAAAATTCCCCAAAAATAGCCCTAATTTGCCTTTGGACGGATCTGTGATTTGGTTGCGTTTTGAGTGGTTTTGGTCCATGGATTCGATGTTGTTGTGCTTGATCTACTATTTCCCCAACTTTTAGCCCCGAATTCCATCGTTTCCCTTAGATTTGGGTCAATTTGGACGATTTGGCTCAAGAACACGTGCAGCCGGTTGAGAAATCCGGTCAACCGGGCTGCAGACCGGGCCGGCCGGTGATACGTCTCAAACGTATCTATAATTTCTTATGTTCCATGCTACTTTTATGATGATACTCACATGTTTTATACACATTATATGTCATTATTATGCGTTTTCCGGAACTAACCTATTGACGAGATGCCGAAGTGCCAGTTCCTGTTTTCTGCTGTTTTTGGTTTCAAAAATCCTAGTAAGGAAATATTCTCGGAATCGGACGAAATCAACGCCCAGTACCTTATAATTCCACGAAGCTTCCAGAACACCGAAGAAGTACCGGAGGAGAGCCACAGGCCCACCACACAAGGTGGCGGCGCGGCCCAAGGGGGCGCGCCCCCTACTGTGTGGGCCCCCCGTGGCCCCTCCGACTCCGCCTCTTTCGCCTATAAGATGCCTCGTGGCCTAAATCTTCGACGGGGATTGACGAAACACCAGAAAACCTTCCAGAGCCGCCGCCATCGCGAAACTCCAATTTGGGGGACAGAAGTCTCTGTTCCGGCACCCTTCCGGGACGGGGAATTGCCCCCGGAGTCATCTCCATCGACACCACCGCCATCTTCATCACCATCGCTGTCTCCTATGATGAGGAGGGAGTAGTTCTCCCCCGAGGCTGAGGGCTCTACCGTAGCTATGTGATTCATCTCTCTCGTTGTGATCTAGTTGAATATCATCTATGTGTTACTCTGGTGATGTTATTAAAGTAGTCTATTCCTCCTCCATGATGTAATGTTGACAGTGTGTGCATCATGAAGTACTTGGTATAGGTTATGATTGTGATCTCTTGTAGATTATGAAGTTAACTATTACTATGATAGTATTGATGTGATCTATTCCCCCTTTCATAGCTGATGTTGACGAGTGTGCATGCTATGTTAGTACTCGGTATAATTGCGTTGGTCTATCTTGCACTCTAAGGTTATTTAAATATGAACATCGAATGTTGTGGAGCTTGTTAACTCCGGCATTGAGGTGCTCTTGTAGCCCTACACAATTAATGGTGTTTGTCATCCAACAAGAGAGTGTAGAGTGGTTTTATTATGTGATCAATGTTGAGAGTGTCCACTAATGAAAGTATGATCCCTAGGCCTTGTTTCCGAATATCGAAACTCCGTTTATTTACTGTTCTACTGCACGTTTACTCGCTGCCATATTTTATTCAGATTGTTATTACCACTCATATTCATCCATATCACTTGCATTTTACTATCTCTTCGCCGAACTAGTGCACCTATACATCTGACAAGTGTATTAGGTGTGTTGGGGACACAAGAGACTTCTTGTATCGTAATTGTAGGGTTGCTTGAGAGGGATATCTTTGACCTCTACCTCCCTGAGTTCGATAAACCTTGGGTGATTCACTTAAGGGAAACTTGCTGCTGTTCTACAAACCTCTGCTCTTGGAGGCCCAACACTGTCTACAAGAATAGAAGCGTGCGTAGACATCAGCCGGCGCCAGAGCCGGTCAACCGGGCGCCCAACCGGGCGCCAACCGGGCCAGAACCCGGTCAACCGGGCGGCAGACCGGGCCAGCCGGCGCCAGGGCCGGTCAACCGGGCGCCAGACCGGGCGCCACCACTCCCACCTCCGCCGCCGACCACCACCACTCCTCTCCACCACCGGCAAGCTCCGTCACCCTCCCAAACCACCGGTACACACCACCGCGGCCCCATAACCACCGCCGCAACCGCAAGAGCATCGACACCACCCACCACCGGCTTACCACCGCCACCACCGCCAAGCTACTTTGACCCTTTTCTTCCGCTAACTTGTGTTTGCTTGTTCCGGTTTGAGTGCCTTGTTTGTGAAACTAACCCGCAGCTCCGAAGCAAGCGACGACATCCGAGGCACCCCGAACTTGCAACCGTACTCTTGACACCACCGCGATCATCGCAAGTTGTGTGTTCCGACACCGCCTAACATTTTCATCTAGGTATAACTTGCATTCCCCTTGTAACCCCTCTTCTTTTGCGATCTATCCTATCGAGCATTGCTTATTGAGTGTTGCGAGACATTGCACGTGGCCCCGATTGTGAGGTGTGTGTGTAGTGTGGAGTCAAGCTTATAAGAAAAACTCGTGTGGCAAGATAGCAAGAGCGAGCTAACGCTAACATAGTGCGAGAAAAAGCCGCCAAAACACACAAAAAAAATAGCAAAAGAGTGCAAGTGCCACCATACATATACAAAAGAGTGCAAGTGCCACCATACATATACAAAAGAGTGTCAAGTGCCACCAAATACAAAAGAGAAAAAGCTTTTAAGCAAAAGAGATGAAAGAGAAGAGAGGCCGCGTGTGAATCTTGTTGTCTCTCCATTTGCAACCAAAGCTTTGCCTCTCCTTGTGTTAGTGTGACATCGAGCACCCTTTCTTACACTTTTCCGCTCACTTTTTGGTTGCACTAACCCCGCTTATTCCGTGTGTGCATTCCACATCTTTTCCGTGTTTATAGTGATCATCGCTTTGACATTTGATATTTTTGGATTTCACCCACTCTTGACAACAAACTTGATTTCGGATTTCGTCTTTTGGCTTTCCACCATACTCACCTAACACCATATTTGCTAGCTTTTGCGTGTGCTTTTGTGTGAGTGCCCGATACAATTGTGTTTGTCCTCGGTTTGTTGGATCACCCCAATCTTGTCATACCACGGTAAGGTTGCGAGGTAGTGTTCTTCCACTAACATACACCATATAGATACCATCGTGCTAACATGTATAACGACGAAGAAGATACGGAGGCGTACACAGAGCACTTCGAGGAGGACTCCTCTTCAAGCACCGCGGATGTGGAGGAACATGTGGAGCTCTACTCCGACTATGGCTCCGAAAGCATCACCGACATCTCCGACATCGAGGAGCTCGACAATGACCATGGCTCCCCAAGCATCATCGACATGGATGACATGGTGGAGCACCACCTTGAGGACGACTTCGATGAGCTCTACATCGACAATGGATCATCAAGCATGGACGACATGGTGGAGCAACGCCACGCCTACGACATCGACACCATGGCGGAGCCTCACCTAGTCACCTACTTGGCCAATGGAGCTACATATGAAGATAGAGGACCTCCACGATGGCACCATCATATGGATCATCAAGAGCGTCCTCATCATGAGCGTCATCGACACACTTCTCCGAGCTCCACAAGGCGCCACCATGAGAGTGCTTATGCACAAGATCGTCGACTTCAAGCACATCATGTGGAGCATCAAGTGCGTCCCCAACATGATCGTCATCGACACTCTTCTCCAAGCTCCACAAGGCGCCACAAGCAACATGCCAAGCCACATGAGCTATCCTCTAGGCATGTCAAGGATCGTCATCGACATACACCTTCTCATGATCGTCGTCGACCACCACCGTCGCATGGCTCCCATCGACATATGTCACCCCGTGATCATCACCGACACAAGCCACCCCATGAGCGCCATCGACCAACATCTTCCACGGATCTTCGACGACACCACTCAAGCCATGGTGATGATGCACGAAGACGAGATCCTCGACATGAAGGCGACAAACACCATCATTTGGTGTCTACCACTCCGAGGATGGCAAGTGCACATCGCGCATACCTTCCACCTATGGCGACTTCCACCTCTTGTGCCACCACCACAATGGCCTCTAGCTCGACATATGCCTATGGACTCCGATGCTACAAGTGCAAGCAACAAGGCCACCCTCCACGGGAATATCCCAATCTCCTATGTGAGGTATGCAAGGCCAAGAGTCACATGGCATGGCAATGCACATCGACGAGCACCGACATGCTCCACTTCGACGAGCTACAAGCCCAAGCCACCAAGAAGCCTACGGCGCCCACACTTCAAGATGAAGACCTCCAGGGCCAACGCAAGGATGATGTGGATCCGAGCCTAGCTCTCCACAACACTACGGCGCCACCGATGGAGGACGACTTGGGAGGCGATGGAGTTGAGATGGTTGAGCATAGGAACTTCCCTTCAACCAAGCAGGCGCATGGAGATGAGAAAGTCGAGCCTACTCCTATATGCTTGATCGATGAGTTGGTACCAATCCCATGTGAGCATGAGAGCCACTTAGCCCACTTGAGTGAGAGTGATAGTGAGTTGAGTGACTTCCACCCCATATGTGAGTTTGAGTGCTTCCGTTTGGAGGACATGAGTGATACACCAAGCGAGTTGAGAGAGGGAAATGATAGGTCCTTGGAGGACATCGTATTTGCTAACACATTAACCTCTCCCTCTATGATGTCTTCTTATGTTACACTAGGTTCCACGGAGGATGAGTTCCCGATCATGGAGACGATGTACATGGTGCATGAAGATGATGATATCTCACCATGCTTGCTCCAAGATGGACATGTCGACCACATGGATCCTCCTACTTCCACAACACCTACTTCAAATGAGTCGACCGACAAAGGTAACAACATAGGTGTTGATGATGCCATGATCCCACTAGTGGACATGATGACTTATGAGTGCTTTCATGATCTTGATGATACATTTGCTACGCCACATGCTACTTTCATTTTCCCATGCGATACTTTGCTTAACATTGTTGATCATGTGGAAGTGAATGCTTGTGATACCATGACCATGCCATGATATGAGAGCTTCAATTTTTCTACCATTGCTTGCAATATGTCGACCACTTACTCTTTCCCATGTATTGCTTGCAATGATAATGACAAGGATGACATTAGCTTCCGCATGCTTTGCCCCAAATGTTTACGCTCTTCCATGATCCTTGCATCCAAGATTGCGAACAATTGCTCTTTCTTATGCTTGGTATGCAAGAATGCTTATTTCATTTTCCACGAGATAGCCCCCATAGCCTTCTCACTTTTTGATGATCATGAGTTACCACATGCCATGAATGCACCTTCTTGCCATATGCACCATCGCCATGCATTTCATACTATCTTGCTTGACACTAATGGTGATGTGCATGCTGGCGTGAAGTTGACGTGGGAGTTAGAGATCTCTGTAGTGTAACTTTTCTTCAGGTCCCCGGCAACGGCGCCAGAAAACAGTCTTGATGCGCGTAGATGACACGTCCGTTGGGAACCCCAAGAGGAAGGTGTGATGCGCACAGCAGCAAGTTTTCCCTCGATAAGAAACCAAGGTTATCGAACCAGTAGGAGCCAAGAAGCACGTCGAAGGTTGATGGCGGCGGGATGTAGTGCGACGCAACACCAGGGATTCCGGCGCCAACGTGGAACCTGCACAACACAACCAAAGTACTTTGCCCCAACGAAACAGTGAGGTTGTCAATCTCACCGGCTTGCTGTAACAAAGGATTAGATGTATAGTGTGGATGATGATTGTTTCCGAGAAAACGAGTAGAACAAGTATTGCGATAGAATGTATTCGATGTAAAAGAATGGACCGGGGTCCACGGTTTACTAGAGGTGTCTCTCCCATAAGATAAATAGCATGTTGGGTGAACAAATTACGGTTGGGCAATTGACAAATAGAGAGGGCATGACGATGCACATACATGATATGATGAGTATAGTGAGATTTAATTGGGCATTACGACAAAGTACATAGACCGCTATCCGGCATGCATCTATGCCTAAAAGTCCACCTTCGAGGTTATCATCCGAACCCCTTCCAGTATTAAGTTGCAAACAACGAGACAATTGCATTAAGTATGGTGCGTAATGTAATCAATAACTACATCCTCGGACATAGCATCAATGTTTTATCCCTAGTGGCAACGAGCACATCCACAACCTTAGAACTTTCACGTCACTCGTCCCAGATTTAATGGAGGCATGAACCCACTATCGAGCATAAATACTCCCTCTTGGAGTTAAGAGTAAAAACTTGGCCGAGCCTCTACTAATAACGGAGAGCATGCAAGATCATAAACAACACATAGGTAATAGATTGATAATCAACATAACATAGTATTCTCTATCCATCGGATCCCAACAAACACAACATATATCATTACAGATAGATGATCTTGATCATGTTAGGCAGCTCACAAGATCCGACAATGAAGCACATAAGGAGAAGACGACCATCTAGCTACTCGCTATGGACCCATAGTCCAGGGGTGAACTACTCACTCATCACTCCGGAGGCGACCATGGCGGTGAAGAGTCCTCCGGGAGATGATTCCCCTCTCCGGCGGAGTGCCGGAGGCGATCTCCTGAATCCCCCGAGATGGGATTGGCGGCGGCGGCGTCTCTGGAAGGTTTTCCGTATCGTGGCTCTCGGTATTGGGGGTTTCGCGACGAAGACTATATGTAGGCGGAAGGGCAGGTCAGGGGGCCACACGAGGGCCCCACACGCCAGGGCCGCGCGGCCAAGGCCCAGGCCGCGCCGCCCTGTTGTGGCGGCGCCTCGTGGCCCCACTTCGTAAGTCCTCCGGTCTTCCGGAAGCTTCGTGTAAAAATAGGCCCCCGGGCATTGATTTCGTCCAATTCCGAGAATATTTCCTTACTAGGATTTACGAAACCAAAAACAGCAGAAAACAGACAAGCGGCTCTTCGGCATCTCGTTAATAGGTTAGTGCCGGAAAATGCATAAATATGACATAAAGTATGCATAAAACATGTAGATATCATCAATAATGTGGCATGGAACATAAGAAATTGTCGATACGTCGGAGACGTATCAGCATCCCCAAGCTTAGTTCCTGCTCATCCCGAGCGAGTAAACGATAACAAAGATAATTTACGGAGTGACATGCCATCATAACCTTGATCATACTATTGTAAGCATATGTAATGAATGCAGCGATCAAAACAATGGTAATGACATGAGTAAACAAATGAATCATAAAGCAAAGACTTTTCATGAATAGTACTTTCAAGACAAGCATCAATAAGTCTTGCATAAGAGTTAACTCGTAAAGCAATAAATCAAAGTAAAGGTATTGAAGCAACACAAAGGAAGATTAAGTTTCAGCGGTTGCTTTCAACTTATAACATGTATATCTCATGGATATTGTCAATGTAAAGTAATATAACAAGTGCAATATGCAAGTATGTAGGAATCAATGCACAGTTCACACAAGTGTTTGCTTCTTGAGGTGGAGAGAGATAGGTGAACTGACTCAACATAAAAGTAAAAGAAAGGCCCTTCGCAGAGGGAAGCATTGATTGCTATATTTGTACTAGAGCTTTGGTTTTGAAAACAAGAAACAATTTTGCAACCGTAGTAATAAAGCATATGTATCATGTAAATTATATCTTACAAGTTGCAAGCCTCATGCATAGTATACTAATAGTGCCCGCACCTTGTCCTAATTAGCTTGGATTAACACTGATTATCATTGCATAGCATATGTTTCAACCAAGTGTCACAAAGGGGCACCTCTATGCCGCTCTGTACAAAGGTCTAAGGAGAAAGCTCGCATTGGATTTCTCGCTTTTGATTATTCTCAACTTAGACATCCATACCGGGACAACACGGACAACGGATAATGGACTCCTCTTTAATGCATAAGCATTCAACAACGATTAATATTCTCATAAGAGATTGAGGATTAATTGTCCACACTTGAAACTTCCACCATGAATCATGGCTTTAGTTAGCGGCCCAATGTTCTTCTCTAACGAGTATGCATACTCAAACCATTTGATTGTGAGAACCGCCCTTACTTCGGACAAGACAAACATGCATAGCAACTCACATGATTATTCAACAAAGGTAAAGTTGATGGCGTCCCCGAAACATGGTTACCGCTCAACAAGCAACTTAATAAGAGATAAAGTGCATAAGTACATATTCAATACCACAATAGTTTTTAAGCTATTTGTCCCATGAGCTATATATTGCAAAGGTAAAGCATGGAAATTTTAAAGGTAGAACTCAAGCAATTTACTTTGGAATGGCGGAGAAATACCATGTAGTAGGTAGGTATGGTGGACACAAATTGCATAGTGGTTGGCTCAAGGATTTTGGATGCATGAGAAGTATTCCCTCTCGATACAAGGTTTAGGCTAGCAAGGTTATTTGAAACAAACACAAGGATGAACCGGTGCAGCAAAACTCACATAAAAGACATATTGTAAACATTATAAGACTCTACACCGTCTTCCTTGTTGTTCAAACTCAATACTAGAAATTATCTAGACTTTAGAGAGACCAATTATGCAAACCAAATTTTAGCAAGCTCTATGTATTTCTTCATTAATAGGTGCAAAGTATATGATGCAAGAGCTTAAACATGAGCACACCAATTGCCAAGTATCAAATTATTCAAGACATTTTAGAATTACTACATGTAGCATTTCCCGATTCCAACCATATAACAATTTAACGAAGAAGATTCAACCTTCGCCATGAATATTATGAGTAAAGCCTAAGGACATATTTGTCCATAAGCAACAGCGGAGCGTGTCTCTCTCCCACACAATGAATGCTAGGATCCATTTTATTCAAACAAAAACAAAAACAAAAACAAACCGACGCTCCAAGCAAAGCACATAAGATGTGATGGAATAAAAATATAGTTTCGGGGAGGAACCTGATAATGTTGTCGATGAAGAAGGGGATGCCTTGGGCATCCCCAAGCTTAGACTCTTGAGTCTTCTTAAAATATGCAGGGGTGAACCACCGGGGCATCCCCAAGCTTAGAGCTTTCACTCTCCTTGATCATATTGTATCATCCCCCTCTCTTGATCCTTGAAAACTTCCTCCACACCAAACTCGAAACAAACTCATTAGAGGGTCAGTGCATAATTCATATATTCAGAGGTGACATAATCATTCTTAACACTTCTGGACATTTCACAAAGCTACTGAAAGTTAATGGAACAAAGAAATCCATCTAACATAGCAAAACAGGCAATGCGAAATAAAAGGCAGAATCTGTCAAAACAGAACAGTTCGTAAAGACGAATTTTAAAGTGGCACCAGACTTGCTCAGATGAAAATGCCCAAATTGAATGAAAGTTGCGTACATATCTGAGGAGCACGCACGTAAATTGGCAGATTTTTCTGAGCTACCTACAGAGAGGCAGGTCGAAATTCGTGACAGCAAGAAATCTGTTTCTGCGCAGCAATCCAAATCTAGTATTGGGTTTACTATCAAAGACTTTACTTGGCACAACAATGCAATAAAATAAAGATAAGGAGAGGTTTCTACAGTAGTAACAACTTCCAAGACACAACAAAACAGTAGTAAAATAAAGACATGGGTTATCTCCCAAGAAGTGCTTTCTTTATAGCCATTAAGATGGGCTCAGTAATTTTGATTATGCACTCGCAAGAAATAAGAGTTGAAGCAAAAGAGAGGATCAAAAAGTAAGTATGAAACACTTTTAAGTCTAACCCACTTCCTATGAAAATGAATCTTGTACACAAATAAATTCATGAGGAGCAAAGTGACAAGCATAGGAAGATAAAACACAAGTAACTTCAAAATTTTCAGCATAAAGAGGGGAAACTTAATATTATTAAGATGCATATAACCATGTTTCCCTCTCTCATAATAACTTTCAGTGGAATCATGAACAAACTCAACAATATAACTATCACATAAAGCATTCTTATTCACATGCATAAAAGTATCATTACTCTCCCACATAAGCATAATCAATTTTATTAATTGTAGTGGGAGCAAATTCAACAAGGTAGCTATCATTATCACCATAATCATCAAATATAGAAGGCATAGTATAATCATAATTATTTTTCTCCTCAATAGTAGGTGGATGATAGTCATCATTGTAATCATCATATATAGGAGGTAAAGTATCATCAAAGTAAATTTTCTCCTCCATGCTTGGGGGACTAAAAATATCATGCTCATCAAAACCAGATTCCCCAACCTTAAATTCTTCCATAGCATTAGCAACAATGATGTTCAAAGCATTCATACTAATAACATTGGCATTATCATACATATAAAGTTCCATAGGTTTTTTAATTTTCTCTTCAAACACATCATGTCCTAACTCAAGATAAATACTATAAAGATCTCTAATATTTTTGTTGTTTTCCATTAAGCCTAACTAGTGAAATCACACAACTTAGTGTTCTCAGGAGTATTCATTTTAACAGTAGTAAAAATAAAGCAAATTAAATAAAGTAAATGCAAGTAACTAATTTTTTTGTGTTTTTAATATGGAGAACAAGACAGTAAATAAAGTAAAACTAGCAACTAATTTTTTTGTGTTTTTGATATAAAGAGCAAACAAAGCAGTAAATAAAATAAAACAAAGCAAAACAAAAACAAAGTAAAGAGATTGGATGTGGGAGACTTCCCTTGCAGCGTGTCTTGATCTCCCCGGCAACGGCGCCGGAGAAACGATTCGTTGGCGTGAAGTTGACGTGGGAGTTAGAGATCTCTCGTAGTGTAACTTTTCTTCGGGTCCCCGGCAACGGCGCCGGAAAACGAGTCTTGATGCGCGTAGATGTCACGTCCGTTGGGAACCCCAAGAGGAAGGTGTGATGCGCACAGCAGCCAGTTTTCCCTCAGTAAGAAACCAAGGTTATCGAACCAGTAGGAGCCAAGAAGCACGTCGAAGGTTGATGGCGGCGGGATGTAGTGCGGCGCAACACCAGGGATTCCGGCGCCAACGTGGAACCTGCACAACACAACCAAAGTACTTTGCCCCAACAAAACAGTGAGGTTATCAATCTCACCGGCTTGCTGTAACAAAGGATTAGATGTATAGTGTGGATGATGATTGTTTGCGAGAAAACGAGTAGAACAAGTATTGCGAGTAGATTGTATTCGATGTAAAAGAATGGACCGGGGTCCACAGTTCACTAGAGGTGTCTCTCCCATAAGATAAATAGCATGTTGGGTGAACAAATTACAGTTGGGCAATTGAAAAATAGAGAGGGCATGACGATGCACATACATGATATGATGAGTATAGTGAGATTTAATTGGGCATTACGACAAAGTACATAGACCGCTATCCAGCATGCATCTATGCCTAAAAAGTCCACCTTCAGGTTATCATCCGAACCCCTTCCGGTATTAAGTTGCAAACAACGGACAATTGCATTAAGTATGGTGCGTAATGTAATCAATAACTACATCCTCGGACATAGCATCAATGTTTTATCCCTAGTGGCAACAGCACATCCACAACCTTAGAACTTTACGTCACTCGTCCCGGATTTAATGGAGGCATGAACCCACTATCGAGCATAAATACTCCCTCTTGGAGTTAAGAGTAAAAACTTGGCCGAGCCTCTACTAATAACGGAGAGCATGCAAGATCATAAACAACACATAGGTAATAGATTGATAATCAACATAACATAGTATTCTCTATCCATCGGATCCCAACAAACACAACATATAGCATTACGGATAGATGATCTTGATCATGTTAGGCAGCTCACAAGATCCGACAATGAAGCACATAAGGAGAAGACGACCATCTAGCTACTGCTATGGACCCATAGTCCGGGGGTGAACTACTCACTCATCACTCCGGAGGCGACCATGGCGGTGAAGAGTCCTCCGGGAGATGATTCCCCTCTCCGGCAGGGTGCCGGAGGCGATCTCCTGAATCCCCCGAGATGGGATTGGCGGCGGCGGCGTCTCTAGAAGGTTTTCCGTATCGTGGCTCTCGGTACTGGGGGTTTCGCGACGAAGACTATATGTAGGCGGAAGGTCAGGTCAGGGGGCCACACGAGGGCCCCACACGCCAGGGCCGCGCGGCCAAGGCCCAGGCCGCGCCACCCTGTTGTGGCGGCGCCTCGTGGCCCCACTTCGTAAGTCCTCCGGTCTTCTGGAAGCTTCGTGTAAAAATAGGCCCCTGGGCGTTGATTTCGTCCAATTCCGAGAATATTTCCTTACTAGGATTTACGAAACCAAAAACAGCGAGAAAACAACAAGCGGCTCTTCGGCATCTCGTTAATAGGTTAGTGCCGGAAAATGCATAAATATGACATAAAGTATGCATAAAACATGTAGATATCATCAATAATGTGGCATGGAACATAAGAAATTATCGATACGTCGGAGACGTATCAGTGCACAAGTCATGGAACATCATGATGGATGATGTGTTCCTTTACCATGCACACACGCTTTTTGTTTTCTCTATTGTGTGTATAGGTACCCGAACGACAACATCCACCGCCACGGAGCATGAGTTGATGAAACATGCAATTGAGAGCTACCCCAACAAGGTCGAACTACATCAACAAACCCGTGAGATTCACACCAACGGGTATGTTCCCAAAAGCTTTCACCCTCGTGTGTTTCCGGCTTGTCTTGTCGAGCTTTCGGTTTGGCCCAACTCCTCGTCACCTCTTTGGCCTCTTATGCAACATAGCTTGACACATCTTGTTGGCACAATGGTTGTTGTATGTCTTGATGCTTTCATCATAAACTCCGACAATCTCAAGGACCATTTCATACATGAGAGAGACACCTTATGAATCTTGTGCCACATGTCACACAAAAAGTTTCTCTTCTTTGGATTTCTCGTTTTATCTATGGCATTTGAAATGGATCCTTTGACACTTGAGGATATTCACACTCGGCTCACGCCAACCATACTTCTCCAAGCTCGAAGTTTCCATCTCTTTGCCATTGCACATAACAATTTTTCCCACAATTTTGCCGCTGTTACTTGCCTTTTGATTGTTCCATTTGTGTGGGACAATGCTTCACAACACATTTTTGACACTTTACAAAGGAAACTTTTACATGCACAAATTTTTTCCCTACCACATTTTAGATACATCGACACTCTTTTGGTTCCCATTTTTGCCAAATGCCTCTTGGAGAAACGACTTGCTGCTTCGTATTTGATTGAGAGCCTCTTGTTCGCCGATCACAAAATTGGCATCGACAAGCTTTCCGTTCGCAAGTTGTTTTTCCCCAAGTTCTTCTTGGACCGCTTCATCGACAAACAAACTCCCAAGTACTTGGTGAGCAAGACGTCCACCATCTCGGACCTCTCGCCACAACATGGAGACGAGGAGGAACAAGAGTCGAGGACGACTCTTGCCCAAGGGGGGGAGATGATGTAGCCCCGCCTATCGTCGATACTACACCAAGACCAACTAGTCCCCCAAGTGGACCGATGACCCGGGCTCGAGTTAAAGCGCTACATGATAAGGTGAACTCGCTCTTCACCACCCTTGATCTCGGTACCCCTTTGGATGGAATGCTACCTCATGCCGACGTGCTTTGTGTCATTAGGTACAAGGTGCATCAAGACCCCGGAGAGAAGGACACACCATGGCCAAGTGAAGGAGAGGAGCAGCGGGACTTGAAGATGAGCACGAAGCTGGACCCGACGTCACTCGAAGCGCTCGAAGGAAGAGATGAAGCTGGCCGGCCCAGGACCCGGTCGACCGGCCCCACGACCGGACCATCCGGTCCCAGGCCCGATCAACCGGTCGCCAAACCGGATTCCCCTCGGCGTCGTACCGGGGGCCAACCGAACGGAGATCTGCGACATTTCCGGTTGGTGACCGGTCGACCGGCCCCACGACCGGACCAGCCAGTCACAGGCCCAGTCTGACCGGCCCCAGGACCGGATCTGACGGGAATGCCCCACCAAACTGCCTAAGTTATCCACTTGTGTACGTTTTCGCCTTGCTGGCCATGAAGGCCTATATAAGCAACCTGGACCCCTCCCTTACCCCTAAGACAAGATTTAGGCTTAGACATGGATTTGAGCTTTGTCTCCCTAGGGTTTCATCCCCTTTGTATCAAGGCTACCCTTGTTGGATGATTGGATTTGGTGTGTGAGATTCTAGTGCTACCCACTCTCTCTCCCACTCCTAGATTCATCTCCATCACCAATCTCTCCGCTCGGAATTCTACCGCGCGTCCCTTTCGGGTTGATTCTATTGGCATGGTCCATCGAGCCACGGGGGTAAGTATCGGTTGTATCGGGTTGGTGTGCGTGCGTGAGTTCCTCGTGTTCTTCGTGTTCATCGTGTTCTTCGCGCTTTCCCTCTCTTCCTCCTTTGGAGTTCGGGTCAACCGCAAGATTGGGCCACAAACGGTGTCTTAGACCTCATCAACTTGTGCGCCGACAGCGCAATCAAATATCTTAATTTGAGAAAGACATGGTTGGGTGATGTCTACGCACGCTTCAATTCTTGTAGACAGTGTTGGGCCTCCAAGTGCAGAGGTTTGTAGAACAGAAGCAAGTTTCCCTTAAGTGGATCACCCAAGGTTTATCGAACTCAGGGAGGTAGAGGTCAAAGATATCCCTCTCAAGCAACCGTGCAATTATGATACATGTGGTTGTACTGGAAGCTACTAAACTAGAAACTTGTCAAATCTCTTTGTTTCTGGGTGGCCATCCACAAGTGTGATACACACGACCGCCATAGACATGACTCCGTTGTAACCACTCAACATAAACCAAGCAAACCACTTACACCCAGATGATTCATTATCTTAGGTTGTTTTATTACATAAAACCATAATTTCACAATACCACATATCGCATCATGAAATCCCAATCACGCATCTACAATAGCAATGCTAAACATAGTGCAGTACGGTGGCGACAAAGAACAACACATGGAATCATATGGCTATCCTAGATAGGTTTATTGGCATAACAATATATAATTTTAAACAACTCCTACACATACATAGGTACTGAAAATAGCTATAATGTGCAGACACAAATAATAGGACAGAACAGTGTGTGACACTTGCCTTTTTGGTAAATGAAGAATTATGCACTTCTCTAATTCAAAACTCGTATCTCTCCGTACAACTATAACATAAAAATAAGAAAACATAAACACACATTCAAACAAAAACAAAATCAAGCAAGGCAACAATTTAGAAAGATTTGTTATTCATTGTATTTTATTCTTTATTTATCTTAGTGCTCAAGGGACAAAGGACATATGACAAGAGGCACGGCTTGAAAGATAGGAATTTGAGATATTGAATGGATGAGTCAAACACTTGGAAAGAAAATGATTATCTAAGTCAAGTGCTCAGAAGGAAATGATTGCTAAGAACCTATGGTCCATGGTTGTTTGCTAATAAAGGATGGATAATTATAGTGATGCTTGTGTTTTAGAAACTCTCACAAGCATCGCAAGTGCAATTCAAAATACAACTTGACATAGTGTGAAAGCACTTACCGAAGTAGCAAAAATTCACACATAGACTTGGGTATGACCTAATGATATATTGAATTACTCAAATATCTCATTTGAAATTTGAATAGTTCAAAGCTAGGTCAAAGGAGTGAATGAGAATGAATTTGGATAGACACAATGTTAGTTCAAGCTAAAGTGTCTAGTGGTATTGGTGTGTGGATATGATCATAGGTTTCACCTTCACAAAAGGAATCATGTTGAGAAAGAATTATAGAAATCAAAAATAAATATATACTCAAATTCTCATTTTAAAATTTGAATATTTATCGAAGGGTTCAAAATTCCTTGAATATTCATCTTGGGGGCTAGTGTTACCTGGCGCACGGCTTTATGCTTGGCAAAGAAGACCCGGAGATTGTCCTCAAGGGTCGACAGATCTTGCTGCTCCGTCTCCGGCTTCCCCCACACTTCATTCATTAAATTCGTCATTTCTGCATGACGTTGTGCGAGGGAAACTTTCTGAAGAACCGGAAAGAACTGCGGGTGCATTTTGGGCGTACCGGTTGCACCACTCAGCAGCAATTTGTTTCCGGCACCATTAGCCGTAGGTTCAGCCGATGTGTTTTCTGGTTCCTCAGGCGGAGGTTTAGAGGAGGAGGCGCCTTTGCCGGAATTGGCAGTCGGATCTTCTGGAATGTCATCAAGGTTGATGATATCTTTTGGAATTTGGGCTATAGACGAAGAGGCCTTAGGCGGAACCTCCACCTCTGGAGTTTCGGGCATAGACGCAGGAGAGGGTTTGGACTTCTTTTTGGGGGGCTTCCTTCCTGTACTTTTACTGCACAACAAAGAGAGCATAACACTTAGCAGATTTTCAGTTGAGTTGCAAAAGTAAAGTAAGTCGGAAAATTAAGATCTTACCCTGGTTTTCCAAAAAACTGCTCGATGTTGGGTTGCGAGCTTCTGCTGGTATCGATCTCCTTGAGGGAGAGTTTTTCTTTCTGTGCCTTCTAGGTTATACGTGACCAGGAGCTGGGTTCTGTCTCTCTCGGCCCAAATTGGCATATCCCTTTTAAGAGCACATTTCCCCTTTTCCTATCTGTTTTTTTTCACCAACTATTATCAAATCTAGATAAACTTCCATTTCTGTCTTTCTTCAATTATTTATTCCTTTTGGCCCTCGTTTTTTTGCTAAATATGGCAGAAAATATAGTACTTCCTCCGGTCCATATTAATGACCTCACCAAACTTGGTTCATATGTACTCCCTCCGTGCATGTATATAAGATGTTTTGGTTTTTTCTTTAATTCATCTACTTTAATTTGTATCTAGTCTAGGTTTTAGTGTGTAGGTTCACTCTTTTTAGTTTGAATGCAGTCCACTCTAAAAACATCTAAGCAATCAAGGGCGCCCAACAATCAAGTATAGTACAATAGGGATAGATAATAGGTAGATAATAAGCTGCATACAGCAGCCAAAATAAGGTTCTTAGGTTCTTGACAACACCAACATATTAACAACAACAAAATAAAAAGCTGCTTTGCAGCGACAGACACACTACAAGAAAAGTTGCCATGGCCGACGAAGTTGAAGTCGCGCCGTGGTTGCTGGTGCACCATGGCCGACGATTCTTGGTCTCTCCGTGGTGCATGTCAAAACTTTTTTTTCTCGTTTTTGAGGCCACCTAGCCCGACGAAAACGCCCAAAACGTCTCCTATGGTGGCCCGGGACGTGGTGCATCGCGAATTATCGGGTTCGCCGGCCGAGTCAACGCAAATCCGCACCGCCCAGGGATGTAGGGCCCAGATGGCAGCCTCTCTAGCATTGTTTTTTTTTCTCGATCGCGCCATCTCGTTCAACGCTCTCCGATCGAGCCGTTTACGATGCAGGATCATGGGTCCCGCATGTCATTCTCTATGAACGAAAATTCTTTCTTTTCTTGGATTTTTTTGACCCCCTGATTTCTGGCTACTTCCTTTTTCTTTTGATCCCGTGCCGCCTTAGAAACATTGAGACCGCTGCTGCTAAATGGGACCCGCATGTCATCCTTTCTATGTGCAATCAACTTTCTTTTCTTGGAGTATTTTGGCACCTCATATTTGGTCACTTGCCATTTTCTTTCGGTCCCGTGCCGCCTCTCAAACGGTGATACCGCTGCTGCTAAATGGGACCCGCATGTCATCCTCTATGTGCAATCAAGTTTCTTTTCTTGGAGTTTTTTTGGCACCTCATAATTGGTCACTTGCCTTTTTCTTTCGATCCCGTGCCGCCTCTCAAACGGTGATACGGCTGCTGCTAAATGGGACCTGCATGTCATCCTCTAATGTACTATAAAACTTTCTTTTCTTAGATTTTTTTTCACCCTCTGATTTTTGGCTATTTCCTTTTTCTTTTGACCCCCTGCCGCCTTTGAAACGTTGAGTAATCTGCTGGCTCATAGGTCCCACATGTCAGCCTGTATGAACGATAAAGCTTTCCTATCTTGGAGTTTTTTTTGACCCCCTAATTTCTGGCTACTTTTTTTTCTTTTGATCTCACGCTGCATTTGAAACGCTGGGACCGGTGCTGGAAAATGGGACCCGCATGTCATCCTCTATGTACAATAAAAGTTTCTTTTCTTGGATTATTTTTCACCCTATGATTTTTGGTTACTTTTGCCTTTTACTTTTGATCCCCTACATCCTTGGAAACGTTGAGTAAGCTGCTGAGTCATGGGACCCGCATGTCATCCTCTATGTAAAATCAACTTTGTTTTTCTTTTGATCTCAAGCCGCATTTGAAACGTTGAGACCGCTGCTGCTAAATGGGACCCGCATGTCATCCTCTATGCACAATAAAGTTTCTTTTCTTGGATTACCTTTGGCTCCTGATATTTTGTCACTTGCCTTTTTCTTTCGATTTCATGCCGCCTTTGAAACGTTGAGTAAGCTGCTAGCTCATGGGTCCCGCATGTCATCCTCTACGAACAATAAAAGTTTCCTTTCTTGGAGTTATTTTTTACCCCTAATTTTTGGCTACGTCCTTTTTCTTTTGACCCCCTGCTGCCTTTGAAACGTTGAGGATTCTGCTGGCTCATGGGTCCCACATGTCAGACTCTATGAACAATAAACCTTTCCTTTCTTGGAGTTATTTTGAACTCTAATTTCTGGCTATTTTGCCTTTTTTAAAAGCCCGTGTCGCCTTGGAAACGTTGAGGATGCTGCTGCCTCATGGGTCCCGCATGTCATCCTCTCAGAACGATAAATGTTTCTTTTTTCTTGGATTTTTTTACAAACTGATTTTTGGTTTATTTTTTCTTTCGATCCTCTACCGTCTTTAAAACGTTGACGACGCTGCTGGCTCATGGGTCCCCGATGTCAGCCTCCCCTTACAAGAAACATGTGATATCTTGATTATTTTGCAGACAATAAACAGTGTATTTCGCTCTGAGCTATTGGAAACGGAAAAAAAACCTTTATTTTTAAATAAACAAACTTATATGTTGAATCTCCTTGTTTTTTGTTTTTGCGAAGCATAGGACTTTCCAGTTTTGGAGTGGGCTCAAATTGTACGAGTCCAAAGGCGTCCAGCAGGATAGTTCGAAGGCCCAGACGGCCAGATGCAACCCAATTGAAATCTTTCTTTTCTTAGATTTTTTGACCCCCTGATTCCTGGCTACTTCCTTTCTTTTTTTGGTCCTGTGCCGCCTTGGAAACGTTGAGAACGCTGCTGCAAAATGGGACCCGCATGTCATCCTCTATGTACAATAAAAAAATTCTTGGATTATTTTTGGCTCCTGATATTTCTCAGTTGCCTTTTTCTTTCCATCTCATGCCGACTTTCAATCGCTGAGACCGCTGCTGCAAAATGGGACCCGCATGTCATCCTCTATGTACAATAAAATTACTTTTCTTGGATTACTATTTTTGGCTCATGATATTTGGTCACTTGCCTTTTCCTTTCGATCTCATGCTACGTTTGAAACGTTGAGGAACCTGCTGGCTCATGGGACCCGCATGTCATCCTCTATGTACTATAAAAGTTTATTTACTTGGATTTTTCACCCTCTGATTTTTGGCTATTTCCTTTTCTTTTGATCCCCTGCCGCCTTGGAAACATTGAGTAAGCTGCTGGCTCATGGGACCCGCATGTCATCCTCTATGTCCATCAACTTTCTTTTCTTGGATTTTTTTGACCCCCTAATTTCTGGCTACTTTCTTTTTCTTTTGATCTCAAGCCGCATTTGAAATGTTGGGACCGATGCTGCAAAATAGGACCCGCATGTCATCCTCTATGTACAATAAAAGTTTCTTTTCTTGGATTATTTTTCACCCTCTGATTTTTGGTCACTTACCTTTTTCTTTCGATCTCAGGCCGCCTTTGAAAACGTTGAGGAACCTGCTGGCTCATGGGACCCGCATGTCATCCTCTATGTACTATAAAAGTTTCTTTTCTTGGATTTTTTTCACCCTCTGATTTTTGGCTATTTCCTTTTTCTTTTGATCCCCTGCCGCCTTGGAAACGTTGAGTAAGCTGCTGACTCATGGGACCCGCATGTCATCCTCTATGTACAATAAAGTTTCTTTTCTTGGATTATCTTTGGCTCCTGATATTTTTTCACTTGCCTTTTTTTTGGATCTCATGCCGCCTTTGAAACGTTGAGTAAGCTGCTGGCTCATGGGTCCCGCATGTCCTCTACGAACAATAAAAGTTTCCTTTCTTGGAGTTATTTTTTACCCCTAATTTCAGGCTACTTCATTTTTCTTTTGATCCCCTGCCGCCTTTGAAACGTTGAGGATTCTGCTGGCTCATGGGTCCCACATGCCAGCTTCTATGAACAATAAACCTTTCCTTTCTTGGAGTTATTTTGACCTCTAATTTCTGGCTATTTTGCCTTTTTTTTAATCCTGTGTCGCCTTGGAAACGTTGAGGATGCTGCTGCCTCATGGGTCCCACATGTCATCCTCTCAGAATGATAAATGTTTCTTTTTTTGGATTTTTTTACCAACTGATTTTTGGTTTATTTTTTTCTTTCGATCCTCTGCCGTCTTTAAAATGTTGACGACGCTGCTGGCTCATGGGTCCCCGATGTCAGCCTCCCCGTACTAGAAACATGTGATATCTTGATTATTTTACAGACAATAAACAGTGCATTTTGCTCTGAGCTATTGCAAACGGAAAAAATAAATCTTATTTTTAAATAAACAAACTTATATGTTGAATCTCCTTGGTTTTTGTTTTTGCGAAGCATAGGACTTTCCTGTTTTGGAGTGGGCTCAAATTGTACGAGTCCAAAGGCGTCCAGCAGGATAGTTCGAAGGCCCAGACGGCCAGATGCAGCCCAATGGAAATCTTTATTTTCTTGGATTTTTTTGACCCCCTGATTTCTGGCTACTTCCTCTTTTTTTGGTCCTGTGCCGCCTTCGAAACGTTGAGAACGCTGCTGCAAAATGGGACCCGCATGTCATCCTCTATGTACAATAAAAAAATTCTTGGATTATTTTTGGCTCCTGATATTTGTCACTTGCTTTTTTCTTTCCATCTCATGCCCACTTTGTGTAATGACCCCAGATCTGGTAGGATCCAAAGTCCCTGTGATTAAACATGCTAGTCCCTGGATCATTAGCTAGCACTCACAGTCGATGAATTATCATGTAAAACACAAGTCTTTATTACACGATTCGAATAATCCAGAGTACAAATATTACAAATTGCATAGCCAAAGGCTAGCTCAATACAACGGAAAACGAAATAACATCTTGGAGTCCCATCAATGCCACAGGCTGGTTGAGTGTAGACTCGCGACCTACGCATTCTCACAAGTCGTCGAATAACCTGCAACATGAAAGGTTGCAGCCACGAGAGTGGTCAATACTTTGAATGTATGGCAAATTACACCAAGAAGGGAAAATTGACTACATCTACATGCAAGGCAGACAAGAGGAGGCTTGAGGTTTTATTTGCGTAAAGCCAATTTTTACAAAGTTAAAGAGAGAAAAATTCTTTTATCCTATTTTGCAAAACATTGATAAATAATATTGGCCGAGTGAAACACATGGATATTACACACCAAGTGTCCAAATCAACCTACCACTTGGATATGACACACCAAGTCCAAACACTTGGATATTACACACCAAGTCCCGAGCACTTGGATATTACACACCAAGGCTCCAAAACCCACCTATGAGCGATATTACACATGCCATAGGGTTTTGAAAACTCCTTTGAAAAGAGAGAGGAAATCCTTCAGAGGCTCCATCCTTCAGATGCTCAAATTTGTCCTTTTACCGTGGACACGGCTGATCAATCAGGTTAACACTCTCGAGAGGTTGCGCTCTTTACCCACAATTCACAACCAAGCCTTTTTGCCAAAATTCTTCATCTTCATTAAGGCCAGGACGAGGTCACGACGAAGCTTTTCCTTAGCAGCCCCTCTACCTTCCGGATCCGCTCGTGCCCAAAATTCCTCCCAATGGCGGTACCCAGGCGAGGTTTCCCACTAAGTACTTAGCCAAGACAGAGCCCATATTGTATTGTGGTTGCACTAGAAGCTTCTGACATCTGGAACATGGCAGACTTCTTTGATCCTGGGCGGCAGTCCTCCACCAATCTCCACTCGTTGTCCCGTCAAAACCGTTCCGCCCAGAAGAAAACTTAGTTTTATTTTGAAGGAGACTTTTGGGAGAAAAGTTGCGCTCATAAACAGAGCTCAAGTACTTAAAAAAAATTCTTGTTTCGAACCCCTTTTTATATTTACGTAGCATAAGCATAGCACTTAGAAAAATTTAGGGATTCCTATGGCCATGATATCAAGTGAAAATATTTCTAAGTAATACTTCTACTCATGGCAATCTACAAAATAGCACGCGAACTTGTAAAATATTTAACAAGTAAAATCTACCAAAAAAACATCCTACACATGCATACTATTCATTTGAAGGAAAAAGACATGCATAGAAAACTTGGGACAAACATATGAACAAAGGTGTAACTTGCCTTAGTATAATTTCATGATGATTTCTTCCTTGTGAACTTTTCCGCACTCCGAATAAATCTAACGCATGGAAAAATTACACGCAATAAACAACCATTGCAAATAAAGAGCAAAATAAAACACAATCATGTAAAACAAAGAAAATTGCAAAATAGTATTAAATTATATATTTATTTCATGCTACAGTATTTATTGTTGGTCCAAAGGTTAGATATGTCCATAAGGATCAATTTGCAAAAGAATTAATTTAATAGGATTTATAAAACTCCCAATATGTTCAAATTAAGATTAAACACTTTAATATTATATGATGGCAGATTAATTACTTATATTTTTGAAATTCCAACATCAAAGTGTAGATATTAAAATTATAAAACTAACGCAAAAAGAATCGACCAAAACATAGTTACGGTTATTTATTTATGATTTTCCGAAGATTTACTTTTTCGAGATTTAGAACTTGTCGCGACTGAACGTGCTCCATTGAATCTACGTCTGACGACTCCAGATGCTCCTGTCTCTGAAGTCTTCATACTTTGGTTGACGTCACAGCGGCCGCAGCTCCAATGTTGCGCGAAGTGATCCGATTTGATCTCAACTTAATTGGTAAAACAAAATAAAAACTAACGTAACAATTTAATTCAAATGAAACTCACAGATTTATAAAGTAGCCAAAACGATATTTGAAAACAGATTTTACTTGCAGATTCAAACAAATCTATAATTTGAAAAATTAGTACCAATGAATAGGGAACTAAATTACAAAACCAACGAAAAAGAATTAATTAAATCGAAGCTCTAGATTTATAGATATAAAATTTTAAAGTTTTGATCGGAGAGGGAGCTAGCTCTACTCTGTAATCTGATCGATTCAATCATCACGTCACACACGCATAGGCAGAGGAAAGAAAACGTCGCAGAACACGGTGCTACTGGTTCTACGTACAAATACAACTATACTACTGTCGTCGGAGCGTTACCAGATGGACGAAGACGGAGATGAACGACGGTGTACTGGTGCTTCCCCAGCTTGGCGAAGACCTTGACGGGGTTCTTCTCTTCTTCGCGGTGTTGCGGGCGTCAATGGCGTCCGTCGGCGTGGTCCCGAACAGCTACAGTCCAGGCTGGAGGCGCTGCAGTCCGGCAAAACTCCGGCAGCGTCGTGCGCCTAACTCAGTCGTCCCTGGACACGGGAAAAGGATTAGGAGGATGCGGTGGATAGATATAGAAAGGTTAGGCAGATAAGGGCACGTCGAGAAGTTCCAAAACCTTGTCTTCAAATTCGCAGCGACGAACTCCGGCGAGATCGGAACGAGCTCTTGAGTGGTTTAGAGTTTGTGATTTTTCGAAAAACCGAAAGAGGTTCCTGCGGGGGATTATGTAGAGGAGTTTTCGTGGAGTAGGGGCAAAGAATCGATCGAAACTGGGAGCGATTTCTCAGGACTTTTGCAGGTATGGGATGAACTCGTATTCATCCAGGTTTCTATCAAGAGGAGGGAGATGACAGTGGGGCCCTTTGCGATTTTTTTTTTTCAACTGGAAAGGACAGGGCCGGTTCCTGGAGCGACTTGGTGCACACCAACTCGTCGTGGCTGGGTTCGGTTCAGGTACGTGCACTTCTATCTCTACCTTTTTTTTTGTTTTCTTTTATTTAGGAAAAACTCTAGAGATAATTATTTAATTAAATCTTAAAAGCCAAAACATGTAAATTGAACATAGGGAAATCAATTTTCCGCCTGAAATAAAATATGCAAAAATATTTTATACACCTTGGCTATATAGCTACATGTGCACTTTTTTAATAATTTAAGGGAGTTTTAGTTTCAATCACTCAATCAATTCAAACAAACGCAAGCATACACGAAATACAAAATAAATCATTTTTAAATGAAATTTAAAATATAAAGTGAATCCAACATTAATAATGATGAAGTCATATTATCATCTCTCTTGAAATAGGCGGCAGGAGATTCCACGAATTCAAATATAAAAGACCAACAAAATCAATCGGGACATTAGAATAATAATCCACCATAATTGGGAAAGTCATTTTATTCCCTCTTCTAATAATTCAAGTATGGTTGGATGATTGTTTTAAATATCATTAAGAATCCAATTGGTAAAAATGAAGTCAAACAATTTGGATAGTCATGTTAATCCACTCGTATAAAAATATATGTTAAAGCAAGGTTGAAAAATAAAATTCAAACAAGTCATCAAAAATTCTTTTCATTCAAAGTTCTAATCAAAGTCAAACAATTCAATCAACTTGATTTAATAATTTTAACATTCTAAAATTAAATTTTTTTGGGATGTTACAGACTACCACCCTTAAAAGGAATCTCGTCCTCGAGATTCGAGAAGGCTAGAAAGAAAGAAAGGGTTTGGGGAGAAACTAGGGTGCTACCACCCTTAAAGAGTATTCCTTAGTGTTGAAAAATTCTATGGTTTCACTCTGCAACCTCGTCTTATATTGGTAGCTCTATTTTTTTTGACTTCTTCAAGACTCCCTTGATATGATGATTGCTTCTTGTTGGACTTCAAATGGTTGCTACACCATGTTGGTTGCTCTTCTCTGAGTTTTAATTAAGATAGAAGATCATTTTCTTTCTATCCGTTGTTTTGTAGTTCTTCTCCTTGTTTCAGACGTTCTTCTGATCTTCAAGTCATATCCTCTTCATGAATCCATTGTCTCGGGGTTTAAGATAGGGGAGAATAGACTAGAAAGAAGAGAGAAAGATACATTGGTACCCTATAAAAACAACTTTATTTTGAAAAAAAATTATTTGTCGTTGTCAATAAAACAATAAAATGAAACCTCACATTTTATCGCACCCAACGTTTTAGCGGAGTCTATCTAGGTTTGGTTCCTAATAGGGAACTTGAAATCTTCATAGTCTTCATAGTCTTGAGAAGTATCTTTGTAGTCTTCTACTCTTCCGAACCTTCATAGTACTTCATGGTCTTCGGAGCATTTAGTAGACTATCATTGAAGCATCATTGGTGGGAACATTTTAGATCTGACTTGTTGTAGGATATCGTCTTGAATAGTCTCTTGAAGTGCGTATGGATCAACTATTAATTTTGAAAAGAGAATGGATTAGAATTTTTTTCACTCAAGATAGAAGATGAGTAGTACTAGAGTATTTCGAAAATTACTTAGAAATTATTAGTTCTAAGGTTTTCCATAGCTAAGGTCACGTCCTATAGTCAACATGTGCTCTGATACCATCTGTAACGACCCCAGATCTGGTAGGATCCAAAGTCCCTGTGATTAAACATGCTAGTCCCTGGATCATTAGCTAGCACTCACAGTCGATGAATTATCATGTAAAACACAAGTCTTTATTACACGATTCGAATAATTCAAAGTACAAATATTACAAATTGCATAGCCAAAGGCTAGCTCAATACAACGGAAAACGAAATAACATCTTGGAGTCCCATCAATGCCACAGGCTGGTTGAGTGTAGACTCGCGACCTACGCATTCTCACAAGTCGTCGAATAACCTGCAACATGAAAGGTTGCAGCCACGAGAGTGGTCAATACTTTGAATGTATGGCAAATTACACCAAGAAGGGAAAATTGACTACATCTACATGCAAGGCAGACAAGAGGAGGCTTGAGGTTTTATTTGCGTAAAGCCAATTTTTACAAAGTTAAAGAGAGAAAAATTCTTTTATCCTACTTTGCAAAACATTGATAAATAATATTGGCCGAGTGAAACACATGGATATTACACACCAAGTGTCCAAATCAACCTACCACTTGGATATGACACACCAAGTCCAAACACTTGGATATTACACACCAAGTCCCGAGCACTTGGATATTACACACCAAGGCTCCAAAACCCACCTATGAGCGATATTACACACGCCGTAGGGTTTTGAAAACTCCTTTGAAAAGAGAGAGGAAATCCTTCAGAGGCTCCATCCTTCAGATGCTCAAATTTGTCCTTTTACCGTGGACACGGCTGATCAATCAGGTTAACACTCTCGAGAGGTTGCGCTCTTTACCCACAATTCACAACCAAGCCTTTTTGCCAAAATTCTTCATCTTCATTAAGGCCAGGACGAGGTCACGACGAAGCTTTTCCTTAGCAGCCCCTCTACCTTCCGGATCCGCTCGTGCTCAAAATTCCTCCCAATGGCGGTACCCAGGCGAGGTTTCCCACTAAGTACTTAGCCAAGACAGAGCCCATATTGTATTGTGGTTGCACTAGAAGCTTCTGACATCTGGAACATGGCAGACTTCTTTGATCCTGGGCGGCAGTCCTCCACCAATCTCCACTCGTTGTCCCGTCAAAACCGTTCCGCCCAGAAGAAAACTTAGTTTTATTTTGAAGGAGACTTTTGGGAGAAAAGTTGCGCTCATAAACAGAGCTCAAGTACTTAAAAAAAATTCTTGTTTCGAACCCCTTTTTATATTTACGTAGCATAAGCATAGCACTTAGAAAAATTTAGGGATTCCTATGGCCATGATATCAAGTGAAAATATTTCTAAGTAATACTTCTACTCATGGCAATCTACAAAATAGCACGCGAACTTGTAAAATATTTAACAAGTAAAATCTACCAAAAAAAACATCCTACACATGCATACTATTCATTTGAAGGAAAAAGACATGCATAGAAAACTTGGGACAAACATATGAACAAAGGTGTAACTTGCCTTAGTATAATTTCATGATGATTTCTTCCTTGTGAACTTTTCCGCACTCCGAATAAATCTAACGCATGGAAAAATTACACGCAATAAACAACCATTGCAAATAAAGAGCAAAATAAAACACAATCATGTAAAACAAAGAAAATTGCAAAATAATATTAAATTATATATTTATTTCGTGCTACAGTATTTATTGTTGGTCCAAAGGTTAGATATGTCCATAAGGATCAATTTGCAAAAGAATTAATTTAATAGGATTTATAAAACTCCCAATATGTTCAAATTAAGATTAAACACTTTAATATTATATGATGGCAGATTAATTACTTATATTTTTGAAATTCCAACATCAAAGTGTAGATATTAAAATTATAAAACTAACGTAAAAAGAATCGACCAAAACATAGTTACGGTTATTTATTTATGATTTTCCGAAGATTTACTTTTTCGAGATTTAGAACTTGTCGCGACTGAACGTGCTCCATTGAATCTACGTCTGACGACTCCAGATGCTCCTGTCTCTGAAGTCTTCATACTTTGGTTGACGTCATGGCGGCCGCAGCTCCAATGTTGCGCGAAGTGATCCGATTTGATCTCAACTTAATTGGTAAAACAAAATAAAAACTAACGCAACAATTTAATTCAAATGAAACTCACAGATTTATAAAGTAGCCAAAACGATATTTGAAAACAGATTTTACTTGCAGATTCAAACAAATCTATAATTTGAAAAATTAGTACCAATGAATAGGGAACTTAATTACAAAACCAACGAAAAAGAATTAATTAAATCGAAGCTCTAGATTTATAGATATAAAATTTTAAAGTTTTGATCGGAGAGGGAGCTAGCTCTACTCTGTAGTCTGATCGATTCAATCATCACGTCACACACGCATAGGCAGAGGAAAGAAAACGTCGCAGAACACGGTGCTACTGGTTCTACGTACAAATACAACTATACTACTGTCGTCGGAGCGTTACCAGATGGACGAAGACGGAGATGAACGACGGTGTACTGGTGCTTCCCCAGCTTGGCGAAGACCTTGACGGGGTTCTTCTCTTCTTCGCGGTGTTGCGGGCATCAATGGCGTCCGTCGGCGTGGTCCCGAACAGCTACAGTCCAGGCTGGATGCGCTGCAGTCCGGCAAAACTCCGGCAAAACTCCGGCAGCGTCGTGCGTCTAACTCAGTTGTCCCTGGACACGGGAAAAGGATTAGGAGGATGCGGTGGATAGATATAGAAAGGTTAGGCAGAGAAGGGCACGTCGAGAAGTTCCGAAACCTTGTCTTCAAATTCGCAGCGACGAACTCCGGCGAGATCGGAACGAGCTCTTGGGTGGTTTAGAGTTTGTGATTTTTCGAAAAACCGAAAGAGGTTGCTGCGGGGGATTATGTAGAGGAGTTTTCGTGGAGTAGGGGCAAAGAATCGATCGAAACTGGGAGCGATTTCTCAGGACTTTTGCAGGTATGGGATGAACTCGTATTCATCCAGGTTTCTATCAAGAGGAGGGAGATGACAGTGGGGCCCTTTGCGATTTTTTTTTTTTCAACTGGAAAGGACAGGGCCGGTTCCTGGAGCGACTTGGTGCACACCAACTCGTCGTGGCTGGGTTCGGTTCAGGTACGTGCACTTCTATCTCTACCTTTTTTTTTGTTTTCTTTTATTTAGGAAAAACTCTAGAGATAATTATTTAATTAAATCTTAAAAGCCAAAACATGTAAATTGAACATAGGGAAATCAATTTTCCGCCTGAAATAAAATATGCAAAAATATTTTATACACCTTGGCTATATAGCTGCATGTGCATTTTTTTAATAATTTAAGGGAGTTTTAGTTTCAATCACTCAATCAATTCAAACAAACGCAAGCATACACGAAATACAAAAGAAATCATTTTTAAATGAAATTTAAAATATAAAGTGAATCGAACATTAATAATGATGAAGTCATATTATCATCTCTCTTGAAATAGGCGGCAGGAGATTCCACGAATTCAAATAT
>NC_061514.1:214200326-214238975 GCF_022539505.1 Lolium rigidum
AAAAGACCAACAAAATCAATCGGGACATTAGAATAATAATCCACCATAATTGGGAAAGTCATTTTATTCCCTCTTCTAATAATTCAAGTATGGTTGGATGATTGTTTTAAATATCATTAAGAATCCAATTGGTAAAAATGAAGTCAAACAATTTGGATAGTCATGTTAATCCACTCGTATAAAAATATATGTTAAAGCAAGGTTGAAAAATAAAATTCAAACAAGTCATCAAAAATTCTTTTCATTCAAAGTTCTAATCAAAGTCAAACAATTCAATCAACTTGATTTAATAATTTTAACATTCTAAAATTAAATTTTTTTGGGATGTTACACTTTGAAACGCTGAGACCGCTGCTGCCAAATGGGACCCGCATGTCCTCCTCTATGTACAATAAAAATTACTTTTCATGGATTATTATTTTTGGCTCCTTATATTTGGTCACTTGCCTTTTTCTTTCGATCTCATGCCGACTTTGAAACGTTGAGACCGCTGCTGTAAAATGGGACCCGCATGTCATCCTCCATGTACAATAAAAGTTTCTTTTCTTGGATTATTTTTGGCACCTGATCTTTAGTCGCTTGCCTATTTCTTTGGGTTAATTGGTTCTATGCCACTCCTCAATTCACAAGTTGTGTTTATGCCATTATAAAAACTGAAGTTGTGTTTATGCCACTTCTCAATTCTCAATACCCCCTTCTATGCCATTTTCAACAATACAACATGAAAACGGTTCAATAAATAGTCGTATTTCAGTTTATACTTTTGTATTGACCAAAATAATCATGTGTTCAGATTTGGAGCGCCTTTTGGGTGTTTCGGGCACACAAAAAATCCAAAATTTTCAAATTCTAGCAAAAATTAGAACTTCTCAGAAAAATCTAAAAATTTTACAGGAAATCAAAAACACTGAAACGCGTGTACTATTTTAATTTGAGCCATTTATGTGCAGATTTGCATCAAAAAACTGACATTTTCTGTTCTGTCTAGAAATTGGTAAAATTTTGTCCAAAAAATCAAACATCTTCGAAAAATCTGAAAATCTTACAGAATATCAAGAACACTAATATGAGTCTACTATTCTAATATGAGCCATTTCTGGGCACATATGATCCATTAAACATAGGTGCAAAGTACGGTCCAGATTATCTGAGAGTATGTACAAACTGTAGTATAGGGTACAAATACTGGATACATAGGCAGTATATGATGTTGTATTGCTGAAAATGGCATAGAAAGGGGTATTGAGAATTGAGAGTGGCATAAACAAAACTTCAGTTTTTTAATGGCATAAACACAACTTGAAAATTGGGGAGTGGCATAGAACCAATTAATCCTTTTTCTTTCGATCTCATGCCGCCTCTGAAACGTTGAGGAAGCTGCTGGCTCGTGGGTCCCGCAAGTCATCCTCTATGTTGAATAAAAGTTTCCTTTCTTGGAGTTATTTTTTACCCCTAATTTCTGGCTACTTCCTTTTCCTTTTGATCCCTTGCCGCCTTTGAAACCTTAAGGACCCTGCTGGCTGATGAGACCCACATGTCAGCCTCTGTGAACAATAAACCTTTCCTTTGTTGGATTTATTTTTGTCCCCTAATTTCTGGCTATTTGCATTTTTTCGATCCCCTGTCGCCATTGAAACAATGAGGACGCCGTCCCAGATGTCATCCTCTCTGAACGATTAATGTTTCCTTTCTTGGATTTTTTTTTACTCGTGATTTCTAGAAAATTGACTTTTTGTTTGGATCCCCTGCCGTCTTCTTAACGTTGAGGATGCTGCTACAAATGGGTCCCATATGTCAGCCTCAATGTACAATGAACGTTTCCTTTATTGAATTATTTTTGGCCCCTGATTTATGGCTAAGTGGCTTTTTCTTTGGATCCACTGCAGCCTTTGAAAAGTCGAGGATGCTGCTGGCAAATGGGTCCCATATGTCATACTCTCTGAACAACAAACGTTTCCTTTCGTTGATTATTTTTGGCCCCTAATTTCTGCCTACTTGGCTTTTTCTTTGGATCCCATGCCGTCTTCGAAACTTTGAGGCCGATGCCGCAAATTGGGTCCCATATGTCATCCTCTCTGAACTATAGATATTTCCTTTCTTGGATTTTGTTGACTTCTGATTTCTGGCTACTTGGCTACTTGGATTTTTCTTTGTGTCCCATATGTCAGCCTCCACGTAGACGAAATGTGTCATATCTCAGATATACTATATCGTTCAAAACGTTGCACTGGTTCACAACGGGTTTATCTTTATTTTGCAGACTTCAATACAAACTCTATCGCTCTAAGATCTTCAAGTTGATAGAATAAATCATAAAACTTTTCGTCCGAACAACATGTGTTCTTCACAATACAGCCAACACAAGCATTAACTAATGTAACTAGAGACACTGAGTACAGATTGAGCCTTCATGTTTAACATAACATTGTGTGTGGAGGAGCCACGCACATATATAAGAGTACCATCATGTTGACCACAAATGCATCATCGAAGAGAGTGGTAAATATACTTATTGACCACCTCTCTACAAAAAAGTGGTAATTAGAACCGAACATGCACCACCTTATTTGAGTTGTGATCCATATTGTTCCTCCAGTGGTGCATGATTGCCTTTACACTTGATGACCTTCTCGCAGTTGTCGTGATCAAATACGAGCACCTTCAAAGATCTGGTGTCAATCCTCTTGAATACCGTGAAGTATCCTATCTTCAAGTCACGTGCTTTGACAAACTCTGACCAGCGTGCATCCATAACAATCTTGCCATCTTCCTCCTTCAGGCCGACCTCCCAGATGCAATCGGTGGAGATCTTCAACTTGATGGTCTCTGGCCACAAACCTTCAAACCAGGGCTTAAAAGCACTGGGGATGAGCCCACCTAACCCTGTCGGCGAGTAATGCGACCTGCAGAAGCTGCCAGGGCGGGTCTGCTCACTGGCGTTTGGTGGCCTAATCATCAGGGTAGCTCCCTTTTTTTTTCGAAGATGAGCTCTCTACAAGCTTGATCTTGTTGCCTGAACAATGCAAAAACAAAAATGGACCCAAATGGTATACTTATGAAGCCCGCAATATGAACATTATGCCTCTGAATCTAGTTTGGCTAATTCGTAGGAACGGTATATCAGGTTCAACTCATAAAACTGGGAAAAAACTAAGCAACAGGAATAGAACTATAGATATCATGGCATGGTCTAGCATTGGAAAGTACAGATCGATCAAGCAAAACAACAAAAAGGCATCATCAGTTACAGAACACCCATGCAAAGCATGCTCATAGTCGCCTCTCACAAATCTTCATAGGCCGTGGATCGGTCAATACTAAAATCGAAATTAGTAGATCTCGCCCCGCTTTCAAGCGTAATTCTAGTCCCCGCAAACAGGTCAACTCTTAGATGAAAACTACTCCACACAAAAAAACATCGCATCATCTAGATTCAGGGTTTCAGGGATTACATAGTTACATACACAATGCACTGCTGCCGCGGAGGAGATGGGGGCTGATCCGCCGCCGTAGGATGATTTCCGCCGCCAATCGCCGCTTCGGTAGCAGTGGTCGTCAATGGAGGGATGCGAGATGGCGAGATAAGATAATGGTAGTGAGAGGCAAGTATGGTTGGTGGTAAGGGAATAAGTGCCGCTTGTCTCGGAAGAACCGAGGGCACACACACGCACTCCAAACACCGATAGGTGCACAGGCAACTACCAGCATCGTCTCACTGACATGTGAGGTCTGGACCTACAAGTCAGTGGAAGTCTGTAGAATCCTACAGTGCGTCTACTGTTTGAAGACAAACACTAACTCTTTTTTAACAAACCAACTATCGCCTGGGCTACCTGTTCACCCAGGCCTACTGGGCCTGCTACGTTGAGCCGAGCCCTCAACAAATAATGGTCCATTTAGGACAACTTTGGCGGCCTGCATCAAGTACAGCCAGGATGCTAGGGGAAAGGTATGTTCCTCCCAAGTAGTCAAAAGATACCTATACACAAGATGTACTAATAAACTCTGCAGAAGAAATGGAATATATATTAAAATCACAAACATGCCAATTGCACTCAGCATCTGCACCAACAAGATGTCGAAAGACAAATGGGATACCCAGGCAACAAAAATAGTCAAAAGTAAACAAAGACCTCGGCGTGGTGATCTAATTAGTGACAACCACCAGGCACTAACAACCACAAGAGATTGGTATCAATAACTATTTAAAAAAAAGAATGTAGAGCGATACATGCTTTATGAATACTAATGGAGGTTCAATTCTCTACGCTGTTGAGGGACTTGCTTGGTGTTCCAACATTGGTATGAAAGTGGGGTCGGCAAGACACGTGAAGTTCACAGTCCTACCTTTTAGGATGAAAATCCAAGGTCTGGCCTTAATTGGTTGACCTTGTTGAAGCCATTGTTTTGAGAGTGGGGACTATCTTCAGGGTGAAAACCTAAGTCTTTGATCGGGCGGCGATGACGGCGCTGGTGTAATGTTCCCTTCATGAAGGCATCGCTTTTTGGAGAGTCTTAGGTGTGTTGTCTGGTGGAGGTAGTATTGTTGTTGCTAGGTGCTGAAATTCAGTAGCGGGTTTTTTATTTCTTAGTTTTATATTTCTCTTTTTTGGTTGTGTGCATCCATTATGTCAATATAGTATTGCGTGCTTGCAAAGGCTGGGTGTAATTGGTATCTCCTGATATTAATATATTCCCTTTATCGGAAAAATGCTTTATGAATACCGTTGGTAGTATATGATTCTACATGCTTTATCAGAAATATGCAGATATTGTATAAACTAGGGTTGAACCACATCGCCATTTGTTAGGATTTCCCCCATCCATCCGCTGTAGGCTGGTGACTTCAAAGAGCTCTACTTTCCTTGGCTGAAGCTTCCAGCGGCTAATGAGTGGATGTGCTATCTCACTAAAGCCATCTTATCGGGGTTAATTGGTTCTATGCCACTCCTCAATTCACAAGTTGTGTTTATGCCATTACAAAAACTGAAGTTGTGTTTATGCCATTCTCAATTCTCAATACCCCCTTCTATGCCATTTTCAACAATACAACATGAAAACGGTTCAATAAATAGTCATATTTCAGTTTATACTTTCGTATTGACCAAAATAATCCTGTGTTCAGATTTGGAGCGACTTTTGGGTGTTTCGGGCACACAAAAAATCCAAAATTTTCAAATTCAGGCAAAAATTAGAACTTCTTAGAAAAATCTAATTTTTTTTTACAGGAAATCAAAAACACTGAAACGAGTATACTGTTCTAATTAGAGCCATTTATGTGCATATTTGCATCAAAAAACTGACATTTATGTTCTGTCTAGAAATTGGTAAAATTTTGTCCAAAAATTTAAACTTCTTCGAAAAATTTGAAACTTTTACAGAATGTCAAGAACACTAATATGAGTCTACTATTCTAATATGAGCCATTTATGCACAAATGATCCACTAAACATAGGTGCAAAGTACGATCCAGATTATCTGAGAGTATGTAGAAACTGTAGTATAGGGTACAAATACTGGATACATAGGTAGTATATGATGTTGTATTGCTGAAAATGGCATAGAAAGGGGTATTGAGAATTGAGAGTGGCATAGACACAACTTCAGTTTTTTAATGGCATAAACACAACTTGTGAATTGGGGAGTGGCATAGAACCAATTAACCCTTTTACGATCCATACACACAGTTTGTCCTCAGAAATGGATTAGTTTGTCCTCAGAAATGGATTTAGCGTGCCATCAGGAGCCTGGCCATCATGTATCTTCACGTTTATTGGATAATTGAGGCTGATGAACAAAGAGTGTGTGTCGAGGCTGTAGACTCGCCTCCAAATAAAGACACCCGATCCAACTTTTATTTCATGTTTTAAAGACACCATGCACAATTTTTATTTCATGTTTTAAACCTTTTCTGGTTGGTTCGAAATTTGGTCCACATTTGCGGTCTCAGCTACTTCCTAATTTTTTTAACCTCCATTTGTTAGGTATTTTCAAATTTGCACAAACTTTTGGTGTGGAGCATTAATTTATACAAGGTGGAAGCGTAACCCATGTTTGAGCATTTTTTTTGATGTACCACACTTAATTACTCCAAGAATTTTCTCATATATTTTTTGAATAGTAACTAGTGAACGCATAGTTCAAATTTGAAATAAAGCTCAAAATGAACACATATGTAGCTGCATATCGAAATAAATGCTAACACAAGGATATGGTGGATGCATAGCCCATCTTTGCAAATAGTTTGTGGGCACCCCACACTTGCAAGTTCATATCAACAATTATTTTCCCCGAAAATTATTGTATTGCAATTTCGACGATTCGCACTTGATCATACTTTTCATCAGCTGCCCAGTTTGGCTGACCAGTTTGTTTATTCGCTAGTGTCCTCCTTCCTAGACACCCAAGTCCATCATCATGGGCACTGACAAGGTATAATATAAGATACATGCCACAAAAATAATACAGTAGGATTGATAATGAAAATAAGTTTCCAATGGTCCGTGTCCAACAAGGTACGAGTAGTTTCTCTCCACTTCTTCCTGACGTGTGTGGTGAGCAAGACCTCCCATCAGTATCAGAGGAATTTAATTTGGCAAGGACTACAGGACACGACATCACCAAGAAAGGGTGATGCATGTCTCCTTCACCAAACACAGCAGTACATGTCTGAAGCAAGTACATGAACACAAGTACACCACCATAATAATACTACCTGAACACAAGTAATGCCGTCGGTTGGGGAGGCCTAAATAAAACTTAAACTTAATCCTAATCTAATGGACGTCGGTTGGGGCGCGCGATGGGTCCGCCTCGTCCTCGTTCTTCGCCTTTGCCGCCTACGTCCGTGCCCGCTTCTCGTCCCATGCTTCGCGACAGGGGCGACGCCAGGGGTATTCTTGCGTATGCAGCTGAATACCCAACATTTTGACAAAACCTTAGAATTTCCTCATAAATCAGGGAACAAATTGGCAAATACATGAGGATTTTGGCAAAATGAATACACAGGTTGAAAATGAATACCCAGCACTTCATCACTGGCGCAGCCACTGTTCGCACTTCAGGCGTTGGAGCATGCCGGACGCCGTCAATAGACCTTGCCGGCGGCGCTGTCCATGCGCTTCAGTCCTTTGCCGAGAAATCTCCTTCTGGAAGAAGTGTATCGCTTGCTGGCGGGCGAACGCCTCATAATGGCGATGAGCCCTGTCCTCGCGGAACTTCCGTTGGGAAGCCTCCAAGATCCGGGGGTCGTGCTCGCTGTACTCCTACTTCAACCATGGGTCCTCGTCGTTGTCGGAGTTGTACTCCGCGTCGGACTACGGCTCCGGGTGCGATGGTGGTGGAGGCTGCGCTCGGACTTTGAGGTCAAGCCTAGAGAACCTCGTCTTCCGATGGCGCGGCATTTTTGAGGTGGAGAGCAGAGAATGGAGCGTAAGCGGTGGTGGAGATGAGAGGATAGCACCACGGGGGTGGACGGCGTAGGTACTTTATGGTGGTGGTAGGCAACTACCCGCATTTACGGCGGCGTAGGCGACTGGACGCCGCGTGCCCAGCCGCTGCCCTCGTGGCCGCCTAGGTTTAGGCGCGGGAGACCATTAAACACCGGGGACGACCAACCTTCCCACGTCGCGGCCGATGCAAACAGTCGCGTCCTCCCGCTAACAAGGCAGCCCCACACGCGAAAACCGTCGTGCCGCGAGGAGTCGGCGCGCCCGATTCGCGCCCTTCGCCGGTGTGAGCCCAAAAAATGCAACTACTACTGTACTAGCGTATAGGGTGAGCAGGCCCTCCCATCAGTATCAGAGGAATTTGACAAGGGCTACAGGACGACTAGTTACATCACCAAAAAAGGTGATGCATGTCTCCTTCACATGGTCTTCTTATGTCATATAGTAAGGCATTGAAGTTGATAAACAAGGTCTACACATATTTAAACCAGAAAAATCATGTATCCACCCCCTAACCCTAAACTCTGTCTTGTAAAGTCAAGCATGAAGAAAAGTGGTTTAATTTGGGTTTCAAACATGGAAATTTCAAGAACCCCCCAAAAGCTTCATTTTAGAGTGACTAAGAAGGATCAAGGCCGGGCTTACCTTTTATTTTCATGTTTTAAACTTGTTCAAATCTTGGTCAAACCTAGGATTTGAATAAGGTTAAAATGGGCATAAACATTCAAAAAAAAAACCAAAGCACATAGCCTTCTTATGTCATATAGTAAGCACTCAAGTTGCTAAACAAGGTCTAGACATTCAAACCAGAAAAAACATGTATCTACCCCTAACCCTAAACTTTGTCTTATGAAGTCAAGCACGAAGAGAAGTCGTTTTGGGTTTCAAACATGGAAATTTAAAAAACCTTCCCATAAGCTTCATTTTGGGATGACTAAGAAGGATGTAGGCTTACCTTTTCATTTTCATGTTTTAAACTTGTTTAAATCTTGGTTAAACCTAGGATTTGACCAAGATCAAATCAGCATAAAAATACAGAAAAAATCAAAAATATGAAAACCAAAGCACATAGTATTATTATGTCATATAGTAAGCATTAAAGTTGATAAACAAGGTCTAAACATATTCAAACCAGACAAATCATGTATCTACTCCTAACCCTAAACTTTGTCTTATGAAGTCAAGCACGAAGAGAAGTGGTTTTGTGTTTCAAACATGGAAATTTCAAAAACCTCCCAAAAGCTTCATTTTAGAGTGACTAAGAAGGATCCATGCTTATCTTTGATTTCATGTTTTAAACATGTTCAAATCTTGGACAAACCGTACCTAGGATTTGACCAAGATTAAAATGGGCATAAAAATTCAAAAAAAATAAATGAAAAACCAAAGCACATAGCCTTCTTACGTCATATAGTAAGCACTCAAGTTGATAAACAAGGTCTAGACATATTCACACCAGAAAAATCATGTATCTACCCCTAACCCTAAACTTTATCTTATGAAGTCAAGCACGAAGAGAAGTCGTTTTGGGTTTCAAACATGGAAATTTGAAAAACCTTCCCAAAAGCTTCATTTTGGAGTGACTAAGAAGGATGCAGGCTTACCTTTTCATTTTGATGTTTTAAACTTGTTTAAATCTTGGTTAAACCTAGGATTTGACCAAGATCAAAGCATGAAAATTCAGAAAAAATCAAAAAAAGAATACCAAAGCACATAGTATTCTTATGTCATATAGTAAGCATTCAAGTTGATAAAAAAGGTCTAAACATATTCAAACCAGACAAATCATGTATCTACCCCCTAACCCGAAACTCTGTCTTATGAAGTCGATCAAGCATGAAGAGAACTGGTTTTGGGTTTCAAACATGGAAATTTCAAAAACCTCCCAAAAGCTTCATTTTAGAGTGACTAAGAAGGATCCAGGCTTACCTTTTCATTTTCATATTTTAAACTTGTTCAAATCTTGGTCAAACTTAGGATTTGACAAAGATTCAAATTGGCACAAAAATACTTAGAAAAATCATGTACGTATCTACCCCTAACCCTAAACTCTGTCTTATGAAGTCAAGCACGAAGAGAAGTGATTTTGTGTTTCAAACATGGAAATTTCAAAAACCTCAGCTCCTAAAGCTTCATTTTAGAGTGACTAAGCAGGATCCAGGCTTACCTTTTATTTTTATGTTTTAAACTTGTTCAAATCTTGGTCAAACCTTGGATTTTACCAAGATTCAAATGGGCATAAAAATACTTAAAAAATCATGTACGCGTATCTACCCCTAACCCTAAAAACTCTATCTTACGAAGTCAAGCATGAAGAGAAGTGGTTTTGGGTTTCAAACATGGAAATTTCAAAAACCTCCCAAAAGCTTCATTTTAGAGTGACTAAAAAGGATCCATGCTTACCTTTTATTTTGATGTTTTAAACATGTTCAAATCTTGGTCAAACCGTACCTAGGATTTGACCAAGATTCAAATGGGCATAAAAATTCAAAAAAAAATGAAAAACCAAAGCACATAGCCTTATTATGTCATAAAGTAAGCACTCAAGTTGATAAACAAGGTCTAGACATATTAAAACAAGAAAAATCATGTATCTACCCCTAACCCTAAACTTTGTCTTATGAAGTCAAGAACGACGAGAAGTCGTTTTGGGTTTCAAACATGGAAATTTCAAAAACCTTCCCAAAAGCCTCATTTTGGAGTGACTAAGAAGGATGCAGGCTTACCTTTTCATTTTCATGTTTTAAACTTGTTTAAATCTTGGTTAAACCTAGGATTTGACCAAGATAAAATGGGCATAAAAATTCGGAGAAAATAAAAAATGAAAACCAAAGCACATAATATTCTTATGTCATATAGTAAGCATTGAAGTTGATAAACAAGGTCTAAACATATTCAAACCAGACAAATCATGTATCTACGCACTAACCCTAAACTCTGTCTTATGAAGGCGATCAAGCATGAAGAGAAGTGGTTTTGGGTTTCAAACATGGAAATTTCAAAAACCTCCCAAATGCTTCATTTTAGAGTGACCAAGAAGGATCCAGGCTTACCTTTTCATTTTCATGTTTTAAACTTGTTCAAATCTTGGTCAAACTTAGGATTTGACTAGGATTCAAATGGGCATAAAAATACTTAGAAAAATCATGTACGTATCTACCCCTAACCCTAAACTCTATCTTACGAAGTCAAGCATGAAGAGAATGTGACGCCCCAAAACCGGTACCATGAGGATCCCAGCGAATCCGCCGAAATCCGCACGATATCGATTCTAGGAGACGCACCACCAAGCGCCTCGTACACGCCGAAGCATGCACGTGATGCGGGTGGAATCAATCACGAGCGATAACATTACAACAGGATTACAATAGAACCCACAAGAGACATATATTACAACAACGACTCCAACGAGTCAAGAATACAAATATACCATACAAAGATCCAAATCATACAGAAGATCAAATATATCCAAGTACGGACAAGATACAAATTGGACTAAGAGTCTTGAAGATAACCAGTGGCGTCCATAACCCTGCCCAGGCCAAGCCGGAAGGGTAACCTTGCTAGCGTCGTTCTTCATCGTACCGATCTTCATACCTGCCCGGTTATGTCCCGTAGAAGCAGCAATAAGTACAGGTTCGTACTTAACAAGATTTCAAGACGTATAAGCATTCGTCAACCAGTCGTCCTTTGGACTTGAGGCATGCAGGGGACTTAGATGACGCAAGAGGAACGTCATAGGCAATATGGTGGGGTTAAGCGGCAGCGCGCAAGCACTAAAAACCTATAGAGACACTCTACAACAGTCGTCTAATCAGAGAGGATGAGAGAGCGCATACGCTAACAGTTCTATACTCTGCAAACATAACACAGCCGATGCGTTCCCCCTCGCAAGGAAGTACTTACAAAGGCACTCACACGGTTGACAAGTTTTACCCAGGTTTTATTGAAGTTGTGCTAACTTACTACACAAGTTATTAGCATTGAAACAACGAGTGTAAGTTGTCTATGGTCGAGTCATACAGCTTCAAGTCGTCCATAACCGCGGACACGGCTTATCGATAAGATTTAACCCTGCAGGGGTGCCCAAATGTGCCCACACGCACGATCAACTCCAAAGGCAATGGCAAAAAGGTGGAGCATCACGACTCGCACTCTCCTTCACGACAACAATGTCCAGGAAGCCACCTAACTAAGTTGGACCCATATCGAAGTCTGGCCGAATCTCCGAAGCGGACCTAGCTATTGCGTGCACGGCTTCCGAGGGTCAAAACACACACAGGGGCGAAGGACCCGCTTCAGCATGCGATAAACGCTCAGGCTGCAAACCTATACATGCTTACCAGAAACAAGGGATACAAGGCACCCAGGGGCTTCCCAAAATAAATAAGTAACAGGCTGGCATGCACGCAACAACAAATGGTAAAACATTACGAAACTAGTTGTGGCCACTGGACAAAGTTGTAGATTCCGGCAGTGGTCGAGGGGAGACCCAAAAACAAACCCACGTGTGGTTAGAGCGATCAGTCTCGGAACAGATAACAAGAACTCGGGGTCCAAGATTTCATGGAAACACAAGTGAGCCGTCATAAAACGAGCACCTGACCCACCGATGTCTCCGCTAACAACTATTAACAAGTAACCATGATACCCTCAACAGATATAAACATGTAGCATGTGTCATGATACCCAACAGCTAACCCAATAAGGTAGCGGTAACGGTAACAAGATATAAACATCACTAGCATGCACTACGACTCGCAAGGCAGACCCAATAACCAAACAACAGCTGTAGGAGGTTGGTGGTTGGTGGTGGCAATATGGGCTGCTTGAGGTAACAAGTGGAAGGGACACGTGACAAGAACGCAACTCAAGGATAGCACGAGGGAGAAGGAAAAATAAAATAGGTGAGCGACTTCTGCAGGGGCAGGAGTATAGGGGAAATGCTTGCCTGTTAAAGCTTGCCGAGGGACATCCGGAGGACTTGTCGTATCTCACAGCACCACTTCGTGATCCTATCCGGGAAGAAGCAAATGCTGGAACGAGCAACGGATGCAAGTCTTACTACTACGGATAAAGAAGATCCAGCATGGTCAAGATGATATGCATGACATGGTAAGATGATGCGATGCACTTATCCAATTTAATCGGAGTCGGAACCCTGGACAAACAATTATTAGGTTCGAGTTATTTATCTACCCCGCATATTAAATGTTGGTTATCATGGCATAACATGGCAGAGGTGCGCTACTTCAATATTAAACGGAGCGGGAATTCTTATCCGGTAATTCCAAAATACTCTGTGTATTAGTTATTAGGTGATATGCACAAACTACATTGATACGACATGATGCGAGATGCAAACAAGCATATGGATAACATATTTAAATTTCTCACATTTCTCTAGTCCAGAAAAACAATATAGTATTTATCGCATTTTGGAAAAGTAGAACTCAAGTTATGCATGTTGCAAATTTAATATTTAGAAAAGCATTTAATTGTTTGGTCAAAGTTTCGTGTGTGAAAACAGTAAAACACATGGTAAAGTTGTATTCCTCTCGTTTTGTTGATTCCAGAACATAGTGGCAAGATTCCAGAACATATTCAAAAGATTTAGTATGAGATAGAATAGCTGTAGATATGGAAACTCAAAAACGTGTGGATCAGAAGATGGCAAGGTTCCAGCCAGTGGTGCTGATTCGTGTTTTGATTAGAAAAGGGTGCGCAACATTTTACCCAGCAAGGCCGAAGTGCATGTTTTTTCTGAGAATAGCACAGGATCAGTGTTCTGAAACTGAACCAAGCGACGAAACAAAACAATATGGGTGTGCAGTGTCTTTTGAAAATAGAGGATGGAGTGCCAGATTGGGAAAAAAGGAACGGATTTAACTTGCAGTCCGGAGGATTAGAACCAGGGTCTCCTGGGCTGAAAACTACATGATCACATACATGTAAAACGACAGGTTTTAACTGAAACCAAAACGGAGAGCAAAAGCTCGGCTGGTGCCTTATTGATATATACACTGTCACGTGTGGAGCTAGATTAGATAAAAAACATACAGTAGGAAAAAGGGGAGGAACTATATGGTGGCTGTAGGGATCGATCTGGTGAAAGACTAGGAAGCAAACTACAGCTCTGCCTGTGTAAAAGAAGGGGTTCGTGCTGCTTTGAACTAATTTGAACGAGACACGCATAACTGTCGAAAACTGAAGACTGTCAAAGGTATATGTCTGCGCGGATGCGTCTGTGAAGAATTTGGTCGGACAAGGATCTGCTGGCGCTGCTGTGTCTGTGTGGTGCAGGGGATGCAAAAGAGAGGTGGAAAGGAGATGAAGCTCACCTAGGGGCAGAGAAACGCTCGGGGACGACGCATACAACACAGAGGATGAACTCGCGATGGCGGCCGATATGCTCACAGCGACGTGGTGGACGGTGAAGACGTTCCGGAGCGGCTACTGCTTCGGGGACTCGACGAAGAGGAAGCTGAGACCTTGGGGTCTCCGTCCCCGTGGTCTGCGCGGCAGGTGAAGGCGAGGAACGACGACGGGGCGGTCGCGAAGTCGTAGAAAACAGGACGGCGAAAACATCCGTCAGATATTGGCGACGCCGAAAAGAGCTCGGATGCAACGGGGAAAGACGGGGAAAAAAGAGCACCTCACCAGGAAACGATTGGACACGATGGTGAAGCCGGGGGTGGGCGAAGGTGGCCGGAAAACACGCCGGAGCACGGCGGCCGGAGAGGAAGAAGGCGACCTTGACGACGATCTTGAGCAGCTCCGGCTCCGTGAAGATAGCGAGGAGGAAGAGGCTGTCACGGCGGTTCCATCCCCACGCTCGGCGCAGCGAACGGCGGCCAACAACGAAGATAAGAACAGCAATCTCCGGCAGGTTTTCTTGGTGTTACTGACGAAACTGAAATCTTCCCTTGAGTCTCTCGGTGAAGAAGGAAAACAAGACAAGAGGCGGCGGCGTATGGAGGCTATGGTTTGGTTGGGAAGGGGAGAGGGATCAGGTGTGATGCTGAATGAGTGGAGGAGATGGCGTCAGGGAAAAAGGTTGAGCTCATATTGTGGCGGAGAAGAAAAACAGGGCAACGCCCTTGTGCATCGTCCAGGAAAAAGAATGAAGCAGGGAAAGCCAGGGTGCTTCTTGGGCTGGTTGGATAGGTTGGTCCGGTTTGGCTAGACTAGCTTTTCTTTTCTTTTTCTTAGTTTCTTCTTCTTTTCTTTTCCTTGAAGAAACTTTTAGGGCAAACAACAAGATGAGAGGAAGGTTTTGAAAGATTTGAAAAACTATATTTTGGTTTTTAGAATAATTTTGCAAAGTCCGAAAATATTTAGTTTTGGTTTTAATTAATTCAAGAAAAGGAGAAGAGATGGTTTTTTTTATAGAACCATACAAGATAAACTAAAATTAGATTTTATTTTAATCATTTACTTTTGTAAAAAAATGGATATGATGCATGATGACATGATTATGCATAAAACAAAACAACAACAAAAATCTAATTGGGGTATGATCCTGGGTCGTTACAATCGACACCACTAACAAGGAACCTCGCCCCGAGGTTCCACGTCAAGCCAAGGGGGAGTTGGATAAACTATCGAGTCTTCTTGTACCATGTTGACAATCACCCGACCTTGAGGTGGAATCTTCTTCTGGCGAAGTGTTGATCTTCTCGACACCACTAACAAGAGTTCTTGCTCCACGTAGATCGGCGACACCACTAACAAGAAATCTTGTTCCGATGTTGATTATGCGCTTTCGTCGGAACCTCCGATGATCGGACCTAATAGGATAAAGACAAGATCGTCCAACCCACGTCGAAACCTAAGACTCGGAGAAACTCGGATAAGAGAGAGGACTCAAAACTCGAATAGATAAGAGGAGAAAGAATATAGATACGGAGAAAAATCAGAGCTAATCAGAACTATCCAACGAGTTTTAGAAAATAGGTTTTGACACTAGACACAACGTCCGTTGGCAAGGTTATCATAAAGGCTGGACTAGTGGGGTACCGTCAACCTGATGCTCTGATACCAACTTGTGACGCCCCAAAACCGGTACCATGAGCATCCCAGCGAATCCGCCGAAATCCGCACGATATCGATTCTAGGAGACACACCACCAAGCGCCTCGTACACGCCGAAGCATGCACGCGATGCGGGTGGAATCAATCACGAGCGGTAACATTACAACAGGATTACAATAGAACCCACAAGAGACATATATTACAACAACGACTCCAACGAGTCAAGAATACAAATATACCATACAAAGATCCAAATCATACAGAAGATCAAATACATCCGAGTACGGACAAGATACAAATTGGACTAAGAGTCTTGAAGATAACCAGTGGCGTCCATAACCCTGCCCAGGCCAAGCCGGAAGGGTAACCTTGCTAGCGTCGTTCTTCATCGTACCGATCTTCATACCTGCCCGGTTATGTCCCGTAGAAGCAGCAATAAGTACGGGTTCGTACTTAACAAGACTTCAAGACGTATAAGCATTCGTCAACCAGTCGTCCTTTGTACTTGAGGCACGCAGGGGACTTAGATGACGCAAGAGGAACGTCATAGGCAATATGGTGGGGTTAAGCGGCAGCGCGCAAGCACTAAAAACCTATAGAGACACTCTACAACAGTCGTCTAATCAGAGAGGATGAGAGAGCGCATAAGCTAACAGTTGTATACTCTGCAAACATAACACAGCCGATGCGTTCCCCCCTCGCAAGGAAGTACTTACAAAGGCACTCACACGGTTGACAAGTTTTACCCAGGTTTTATTGAAGTTGTGCTAACTTACTACGCAAGTTATTAGCATTGAAACAACGAGTGTAAGTTGTCTATGGTCGAGTCATACAGCTCCAAGTCGTCCATAACCGCGGACACGGCTTATCGATAAGATTTAACCCTGCAGGGGTGCCCAAATATGCCCACACGCAAGATCAACTCCAAAGGCAATGGCAAAAAGGTGGAGCATCACAACTCGCACTCTCCTTCACGACAACAATGTCCAGGAAGCCACCAAACTAAGTTGAACCCGTATCGAAGTCCGGCCGAATCTCCGAAGCGGACCTAGCTATTGCGTGCACGGCTTCCGAGGGTCAAAACACACACAGGGGCGAATGACCCGCTTCAGCATGCGATAAACGCTCAGGCCGCAAACCTATACGTGCATACCAGAAACAAGGGATACAAGGCACCCAGGGGCTTCCCAAAATAAATAAGTAACAGGCTGGCATGCACGCAACAACAAATGGTAAAACATTACGAAACTAGTTGTGGCCACTGGACAAAGTTGTAGATTCCGGCAGTGGTCGAGGGGAGACCCAAAAACATACCCACGTGTGGTTAGAGCGCTCAGTCTCGGAACAGATAACAGGAACTCGGGGTCCTAGATTTCATGGAAACACAAGTGAGCCGTCATAAAACGAGCAACTGACCCACCGATGTCTCCGCTAACAACTATTAACAAGTAACCATGATACCCTCAACAGATATAAACATGTAGCATGTGTCATGATCCCCAACAGATAACCCAATAAGGCAGCGGTAACGGTAACAAGATATAAACATCACTAGCATGCACTACGACTCACAAGGCAGACCCAATAACCAAACAACAGCTGTAGGAGGTTGGTGGTTGGTGGTGGCAATATGGGCTGCTTGAGGTAACAAGTGGAAGGGACACGTGACAAGAACGCAACTCAAGGATAGCACGAGGGAGAAGGCAAAATAAAATAGGTGAGCGACTTCTGCAGGGGCAGGAGTATAGGGGAAATGCTTGCCTCTTAAAGCTTGCCGAGGGACATCAGGAGGACTTGTCGTATCTCACAGCACCACTTCGTGATCCTATCCGGGAAGAAGCAAATGCTGGAACAAGCAACGGATGCAAGTCTTACTACTACGGATAAAGAAGATCCAACATGGTCAAGATGATATGCATGACATGGTAAGATGATGCAATGCACTTATCCAATTTAATCGGAGTCGGAACCCCGGACAAACAATTATTAGGTTCGAGTTATTTATCTACCCCGCATATTAAATGTTGGTTAACATGGCATAACATGGCAGAGGTGCGCTACTTCAATATTAAACGGAGTGGGGAATTCTTATCCGGTAATTCCAAAATACTTCGTGTATTAGTTATTAGGTGATATGCAAAAACTACATTGATACGACATGATGCGAGATGCAAACAAGCATATGGATAACATATTTAAATTTCTCACATTTCTCTAGTCCAGAAAACAATATAGTATTTATCGTATTTTGGAAAAGTAGAACTCAAGTTATGCATGTTGCAAATTTAATATTTAGAAAAGCATTTAATTGTTTGGTCAAAGTTTCGTGTGTGAAAACAGTAAAACACATGGTAAAGTTGTATTCCTCTCGTTTTGTTGATTCCAGAACATAGTGGCAAGATTCCAGATCATATTCAAAAGATTTAGTATGAGATAGAATAGCTGCAGATATGGAGACTCAAAAACGTGTGGATCAGAAGATGGCAAGGTTCCAGCCAGTGGTGCTGGTTCGTGTTTTGATTAGAAAAGGGTGCGCAACATTTTACCCAGCAAGGCCTAAGTGCATGTTTTTTCTGAGAATAGCACAGGATCGGTGTTCGAAACTGAACCAAGCGACGAAACAAAACAATATGGGTGTGCAGTGTCTTTTGAAAACAGAGGATGGAGTGCCAGATTGGGAAAAAAGGAACGGATTTAACTTGCAGTCCGGAGGATTAGAACCAGGGTCTCCTGGGCTGAAAACTACATGATCACATACATGTAAAATGACAGGTTTTAACTGAAACCAAAACGGAGAGCAAAATCTCGGCTGGTGCCTTATTGATATATATACACTGTCACGTGTAGAGCTAGATTAGATAAAAAACATACAGTAGGAAAAAGGGGAGGAACTATATGGTGGCTGTAGGAATTGATCTGGTGAAAGACTAGGAAGCAACTACAGCTCTGCCTGTGTAAAAGAAGGGGTTCGTGCTGCTTTGAACTAATCTGAACGAGACACGCATAGCTGTCGAAAACTGAAGACTGTCAAAGGTATATGTCTGCGCGGACGCGTCTGTGAAGAATTTGGTCGAACAAGGATCTGCTGGTGCTTCTGTGTCTGTGTGGTGCAGGGGATGCAAAAGAGAAAGGTGGAAAGGAGACGAAGCTCACCTAGGGGCAGAGAAACGCTCGGGGACGACGCATACAACACAGAGGATGAACTCGCGATGGCGGTCGATACGCTCACAGCGACGTGGTGGACGGTGAAGACGTTCCGGAGCGGCTACTGCTTCGAGGACTCGACGAAGAGGAAGCTGAGACCATGGGGTCTCCGTCCCCGTGGTCTGCACGGCAGGTGAAAGAGAGGAACGATGACGGGGCGGTCGCGAAGTTGCAGAAAACAGGACGGCGAAAACATCCGTCAGATATTGGCGACACCGAAAAGAGCTCGGATGCAACGGGGAAAGACGGGGAAAAAAGAGCACCTCACCAGGAAACGATTGGACACGATGGTGAAGCCGGGGGTGGGCGAAGGTGGCCGGAAAACTCGCCGGAGCACGGCGGCCGGAGAGGAAGAAGGCGACCTTGACAACGATCTTGAGCAGCTCCGGCTCCGTGAAGCTAGCGAGGAGGAAGAGGGTGTCACGGCGGTTCCATCCCCACGCTCGGCGCAGCGAACGGCGGCCAACAACGACGATAAGAACAGCAATCTCCGGCAGGTTTTCTTGGTGTTATTGACGAAACTGAAATCTTCCCTTGAGTCTCTCGGTGAAGAAGGAAAACAAGACAAGAGGCGGCGGCGTATGGAGGCGAGGGTTTGGTTGGGAAGGGGAGAGGGATCAGGTGTGATGCTGAATGAGTGGAGGAGATGGCGTCAGGGAAAAAGGTTGAGCTCATATTGTGCCTGTGTACTGGCGGAGAAGAAAAACAGGGCAACGCCCTTGTGCATCGTCCAGGAAAAAGAATGAAGCAGGGAAAGCCAGGGTGCTTCTTGGGCTGGTTGGATAGGTTGGTCCGGTTTGGCTAGACTAGCTTTTCTTTTCTTTTTCTTAGTTTCTTCTTCTTTTCTTTTCCTTGCAGAAACTTTTAGGGCAAACAACAAGATGAGAGGAAGGTTTTGAAAGATTTGAAAAACTATATTTTGGTTTTTAGAATAATTTTGCAAAGTCCGAAAATATTTAGTTTTGGTTTTAATTAAAATAAGAAAAGGAGAAGAGAGGGTTTATTTTTATAGAACCATACAAGATAAACTAAAAATAGATTTTATTTAAATCTTTTACTTTTGTAAAAACATGGATATGATGCATGATGACATGATTATGCATAAAACAAAACAACAACAAAAATCTAACTGGGGTATGATCCTGGGTCGTTACAGAGAAGTGGTTTTGGGTTTCAAACATGGAAATTTCAAGAACCCCCACTAAATCTTCATTTTAGAGTGCCTAAAGGATCCAGGCTGTGATTACCTTTTATTTTGATGTTTTAAACTTGTTCAAATCTTGGTCAAACCATACCTAGGATTTGACCAAGATACAAATTGGCATAAAAATTTAAAAAAAAATTGAAAAACCAAAGCACATAGCCTTCTTATGTCATATAGTAAGCACTCAAGTTGATAAACAAGGTCTAGACATATTCAAACCAGAAAAATCATGTATCTACCCCTAACCCTAAACTTTGTCTTATGAATTCAAGCACGAAGAGAAGTTTTTTTGGGTTTCAAACATGGAAATTTCCAAAACCTTCACAAAGGCTTCATTTTGGAGTGACTAAGAAGGATGCAGGCTTACCTTTTCATTTTCATGTTTTAAACTTGTTTAAATCTTGGTGAAACCTAGAATTTGACCAAGATCAAATGGGCATAAAAATCCGCTGCCCAGTTTGGCTGACCGGTTTGTTTATTCGCTAGTGTCCTTCTTCCTAGACACCCAAGTCCATCATCATGGGCGCTGACAAAGTATAATATAAGATGTATGCCACAAAAATAATACCGTAAGATTGATAATGAAAATATGTTTCCAATGGTCCCGTGTCCAACAAGGGACGAGTAGTTTCTCTCCACTTCTTCCTGACGTGTGGGGTGAGCAAGCCCTCCCATCAGTATTAGAGGAATTTAATTTAACGAGGGCTACAGGAAGACATCACCAAAAAGGGTTAATTGGTTCTATGCCACTCCTCAATTCACAAGTTCGGTTTATGCCATTACAAAAACTGAAGTTGTGTTTATGCCACTCTCAATTCTCAATACCCCCTTCTATGCCATTTTCAACAATACAACATGAAAATGATTCAATAAATAGTCATATTTCAGTTTATACTTACGTATTGACCAAAATAATCCTGTGTTCAGATTTGGAGCAACTTTTGGGTGTTTCGGGCACACAAAAAATCCAAAAAATTCAAATTCTGGAAAAAATTAGAACTTCTCAGAAAAATCTAATTTTTTACAGGAAATCAAAAACACTTAAACGAGTATATTGTTTTAATTTGAGCCATTTATGTGCAGATTTGCATAAAAAACTGACATTTTATGTTCTGTCTAGAAATTGGTTAAATTTTGTCCAAAAAATCAAACTTCTTCGAAAAATCTAAATTTTTTACAGAATGTCAAGAACACTAATATGAGTCTACTATTCTAATATGAGCCATTTATGGGCACATATGATGCATTAAACATAGGTGCAAAGTACGGTCCAGATTATCTGAGAGTATGTACAAACTGTAGTATAGGGTACAAATAGTGGATACATAGGCAGTATATGATGTTGTATTGCTGAAAATGGCATAGAAAGGGGTATTGAGAACTGAGAGTGGCATAGACACAACTTCAGTTTTTTAATGGCATAAACACAACTTGTGAATTGGGGAGTGGCATAGAACCAATTAACCCCACCAAAAAAGGGTGACACATGTCTCCTTCACCAAAACAACAATACATGTCTGAAACAAGTACATGGACACAAGTACACCACCATAATAATAATACTACATGGACACAAGTACTAATATAATAAAGTAAGAGTACTAGTTTGTTTACATTTCCACAGGCCAATTTTACGAACAAAATTTCGAAAATTAACCTTCAGAAATTCGGAAGCCAGGTGACACAACAGTCATCAAGGATTGCAGCTAGTGGTACACAGTGACCTGGTCAAGATCTACCTTGAGCCTGCTTGACGCTTCAGCTCGGAGTTGAGAGCCTTCTCCTGTGACAGCTCGGCCTCTAGTTTGTCCGTCCTAACCGTGAGGTTCAGGACCAGTCCGGCGAGTTTGTCCATGGTCTCCGCCTGGCCGACGCTCCGCCGCTGCATCTCCTTACTCGTAGTGAACGATTTCATGGCGATATCGTCGAGAATGCGAATCCGGATCTTCTCAGTGGCGAGCTCAGAATAAAGTCTCATGCACTCATCGGCGAGGGCGCTTCTGTCCGTCGTCTCGACGCAGAAATCGCCCATAACCATTTCTAAAATGGTCCCGATCTCGTAGCGGGCCTTCTATCAGATGGGGATGGAGCACAAAATCAGAAGTGTGCCCAGAGAACTACCAAGAAAGAGAGAATGGGAATCCCAATTAGCACGAATGTCTATATGTCAACACCCGGATTTTTAAGTCCAGATGCCTATTAAGCCATTCCTCGCAATCCCAGGAATATTGTTTTTGCGAGACATAATAGATTGATATCACAACACATCATTCCTTACATACCATAATTGTCTTACAAATAAAGGATCACATGATCCAGTCTCATTACAATAATAGAAGTTCTATTAATCCATTACATAACACATAGCGGAAGCGAAATAGCGTAGTAGTAGTCCCTTTATTCCACAGGCAACTGTTGACGTCAGTAGTGATCCTAGTTGTCGTAGACGTCCTGCTGTCCTTCTTCCGGGTTCTGATATTCCTCTTCATAGTCTGGCCATTTGAATAGCCAGGGACACAGCCATGAGTACTTTAAAGTACTCGCAAACTAATACTAAGGTAAATACTATCAACTATAGTAAGGGGGTGCTAAGCTCTAGTTTCATTTGTATAAAGCCAGTTTTATTTCATAAGCACTTTAGAAATCAAATCCTCTTCATTTGCCTAACTTAACTCAAGTGGGAACATTAGTGTCATTCCCACAACTCAGTTGTGATTCAAAGTCAACGTCATCTTTCAACATCAAGTCACAAGTCACCATTCATATTTTGTAAAAGTTCTGATGACGGAACAGTATGGCCTTTCAAACTGTCCATGACCGCGGACGCGGCTATTCGAATAGGTTTACACTCTGCAGAGGTTGTACACTTGTGCCACAATAATTGCAATAGTTCGTCAGGGGTAACTGGCCCTGATTTATCGTACGCAGTACGCGAACTACCAATCCTAACCTTTCATTTACATACCCTAGTATAGGCACCTCTCCCCATGAGCTTGGCCTCCCGGTGAAAACAAACCGTCAACCCGGGAACTGCACAGGGCTTGGGTAGGACATTCACCTCATTTCACGTCATTTCACTTTCGAGGGAGGCAGCCTCGGCATAACCCCTATGACGCTTGTTCAGAGGGAACCCATACTAAAATACATAAGTTTCCAGTTAAGCCTTACCCAGATTCAGGTATTGTGGGGATACTTAAGAATTGGAATGGTATCGCATCCGAACCCAACCATCAGTTTTTGGTAAGTTTCACCAAGTCATTCACAAGTCATATTCACCTTCAAAATCTTTCAATAGAATGACTCATCATTCCAAGGTTTTCAAAGTCATTGGTTTTCACAAGTTCCCATTTAGAGTAGTCAATTTTAGTTTAGCACTAGAAACTAGTCATGAGGGAGGCTATTCAACTTGTATTGCTCTAGGCTAAGTTTGATGCTCTTGTACTACTCCATAGTCAATACTAAGTGAATCATGAATCAAAAAGTACTTTGATAAACAAAATTTAGTAAAGCTTGTAAAGTAAAAACTTGGGATAGGACCATTAAGCATAAAGTAAAAAGTAATGGTGCCTTGCTCTTGTAGAGCTTTGCATTAGTCTAGTTTCATTGGTAATAGCTTGCCTTGGTTGGGGTAGTTCTCAAAGTTCTCTTCTCCTTCCTCTTGGTAGAATACCTCCTCCTCTTGATAGTCTCCGGTACTAGCGTCTAAAAACGAATACGAGGATACAATCACCAAACAATAGTTAAGTAGACTAATTAGCCTTAATGGCTCACACAAATGATCTAGCATCACTACTTAATATTTATCAAAAATTAGGCTAGGGTTTCCTTATTTAGTATTAGGAAAATAATTTCCTCTCATTGGAATTGGAATTAAGGTTCCTATTTAGTTCTTTGGAGAAATAATTTCCTCACAATGAATGTTCTTAAGATTTAATCTTCTCAAATAACCATGTATGATCACATGTTGACCAGGTCAACACTTCACACTTATCATTTGAGAAAAAATGATTTAAATGAGATTCATCATCTCATGTGATTTACATACTACTTTGATTTAAGTTCCACAAGTGAGCAAGTATGAGACCATCTAACTAAGGACCTCACATTACTTCATAACACTTGGGAATGTGATTTAAATGAGGTGCTATACCTCATAGATTTAAGATCCTAAAATTTGAAATGGTTTAAATGGGCTAGTATTGACTACATAGCCAATATTTTGCTTCTAGCCCATGATCATGTACAGAACCCATATCTTATTTTTACATAGTAAATTAGAGGGGTTGAAATTTGAATCATAGCAATTGGATTCACTTCAAAATTCAAATTGGTTGATTTTTAAGATTTATTTGAATACTGAAAAGTCTCTGACTTGTTATTTTTGCTATTCAAATTCTACAAAAGATATGGGGTTGAAACCAGTGGGGTTAGCTAGATAATTTCATAAGCTTTCCAGAACATTTCGAATCACTCAACTTGGGTTTGTATATTTGAAACTATTCCATTTATAGGAAAGCATCAGTCTTGAAATTCTCTGAATCCAAATTATTTGAATTAATCTAAATGGGCTAGGCGGGAACACAGATGGGCCGAATTGGTTTGAAAATGGGAAAACCAGCCCAGCAGCGTTGCAGGCCAACTGACATGGTGGGCCCTAGTGGTCAGCGACTTACTTTACCGAAACGGTATGGATGATCGTGGGACGTAGGATCAGAAGAGGATCGTGCGGCTTACAGGCGTCGTCTACGTCGACAAGAGAGGGTTGCGGGCACGGCGGAGGTAGGGGGTCGGCGGCGAGCTGGGGCTCCGGCGAGGGTCGGCAATGATGCTGGACGACATTGTCGACGATGGGGAGTTGAGTGGTGGTCGTGGGAGGAGCGGAGGTGGTCGGGATCTTCTCCGGCGTTGAGCTACTGTGGCGGCGGTCTCCGGATAAATTGCGGCGGCGGAGTGGACAATGTGGAGCGAAGAGGTGTCGAGGAGGTCGAGGACAAGGAGGGGAGCGGGTTTGGTGTGGAGGAGGAGGCGCGGGAGAGGCTCTATTTATAGGGTTGGAGGAGTGCCGTGGGTGCTGAGAAGGGGCGAGCATGGCGCGGCGTCTCCGGCGTGCGAAAGGGCAAGCAAGGACGCATGCGTGATATCATGGCGATGCTCAAGGACGTGCTGGCGCAGAGAAAGGAGGAGGGGGCGGCTCGGATTGCTTCCATGTCCGTGCGTGTACTATCGGAAGGACGGCGATCATGGCGACGTCGACGGGTCCTCCGCAGGCGATTGAGCATGTCTACGACGTAGCTGGGGGTGCGGTGACGCTCGATGCAGAAGTAGAGGCTTAGGGGAGGACGAGAGCGATGGCACGACGTGCGCTCTGGCGCGTCCAGGACGGTGTATGGGCGTGTCCTGTCATGGTCTGGGCGCGTCTGGGCGTGTCACGTTTCGGGCGTGTGCGTGCTCTCCGTGGCCAATGGCGGGCATGGTGACGATCAGGGTTGCCAGGAGGTGCTGCTGGACATGATGAAAGGGAGAGGAGGGATCAGAGATAAAAGAGAGCAAGGGTGGCCGGCATGTCCACGGCATGGAGAAGAAAAGGTTCTCTCCTCACTTTAATCGACAGGAGCAAGTACATGCACTGATGCAGGGGATGCAGGAGATCAAAATGATCACAAACCAAAAGTGGTTTAGCCCAAAAACCAGTGGACAAAGAGGTGTATTACAAATCCAGAATTGTGCCTGCAATGTGTTCGACGAAATGGCCGCAAGAGAATTTTTGTTGAATTTTGAATTTTTTTTGGGTGGAGTGTGTTTGAATATTAAAAGAAGTAGAATGGTGGTGGTGGTGGTCAATTTGGTGAAGATTTGCAAGATGGCAAAATGGGTATGATCTTAACCTGATTTCAAAGTCTCCACTTGGCTCTTCTATAATAGTCAAACTAGGCATAGTCAACCATGGTGGTCAACACCAAAGATGTTTAACTTGACATGGTCTTGGATGAGGTGGAGATAGTTGACCAAGTTTAGTTTAGAAATAATCCAAACCAGGGGTGCAAAGTGGGGAAGATATTATAAAGTGGCCAAATGACCATTATCACATGTTAGTAGGATTTGATTTTTCCTTTGATTTGAATTGGGTTTGTTTGATTCAAAAGGGTGTGTTATTGATATACAAGGGTTTTACAAACAATGGCACAAGCCATGGTGGCCTTGGTTGAAGATTTGCAAAATGGGCCAAAGTGTATGTGAGTGAAATTGGAATTTTCTCACTATTTCATTTCTCTCTATTTGATTTGATTTTTCTTGACTCCAAAGTTATTCTTATTAGTTTAGGAACATTTCCAAACCATTGAAACCATTCCAAAAGGTCTAGCTCAAAGATTTGCAAAAATGGCCATAACACACAAGAGGTGATATGTCAATTTTCCTTATTTTCCACTTTTGTTTATCTTGCTTTACTTGGGCATGGGTTAGAGTCCATTTAGGGTTAGATTAGGTTTAGAGGTGATTTCACACCATTTGGTCAAGATATAAATGCATAGGTCAAGGTTTGGGAAAAATGGCTATGTGCCACATATGCTTCTATGCATATGTTGCATTTGATTTTTAATTGATCTCTCTTGACCCAATTGATGTTGTTGAGTGTTGAAATGGTATTTACAAAGTTTCTATTTACTCTCATATGCCTCTATGGCATTTTTATTATCTTTTTAAAATCTTTGGTTTCAACTTGGATTTGGTTTGATAAGTACTAGGTAAGGTGTACGAAGGTTTTCCAATCCTTTAACAAAGTGGAAAGGCATAGGGTAAAGTTTTCCAAAAATAGCCATAGGCACATATGCCTTTTTTTCTTATTTAATTTCTTTTTATTTTGTTTTAACTTGGAGTGGTGAAAAGGATAGGGTTTAGGGTTTAAGATCAATTCAAAATACTTTAACAAGCAAACATGGCAATATCACAAGAATTAAGCATGCTCACTATGTATCTAACTAAATTTAATAAAAGTTTTTGTTGGTTCCAAAATTTGGAAAATAGAGAAATTCATTTTCTTTGTTTTGAAATTTTTGGGATGTTACACTATACCTCGCTGCTTTGAGAAGTTGGCTCCGTGGAAGATGTTTCCGCAGGCAGGAGGGCTGCAGGAAAACTAAGGCCGCCCGACCTGAAAATACGATTGAGAGATGGTAAGAAAAGGAGGGGAAGATAAGTTGTGAAAGACATAGAAAGATGCGCAAGAACGGAGGATCGCCTGAAGGTAGCAGTCGCGGGCTGCGATGCCCTTGAAGACTCTTGCGCAGAAGGCACCTCGACAGCAGCACAGGGACGCCATTGCTGGGATTCCTCCTCAGCTTCGCTTCAGCCGCACGAGCCCTTCTGTGGCGAGACTTGCTCCCGGTCATGGTGGCGAAGTAGTATTCCAAGAGGTAAACAAAGTGGTTAACTGAGGAAGACGGCTAGAGCAAACGTTAGTCCTTAAATTTGGCCTCCCCGTCTCCTCGGCTCCTCGCGAGTAGTAGTAATACTTATCTGGTCAAAGAGCAAACTTCAAGGCAGAGACTTGGTGGGCCATTCATCTCCAACTATACTTCCACCGATCCGAATGATACCAAATTTTTGAATGAATAGTCACCCAAAACAGTATTCCAAGAGTATATCTAAGCTTTGGTGTTTTTACAAGATACTAGCAAGATGGCATGTGATGGCTCCATGCGTGTGTTTCACAATTTTACATTTTTTTAAACCTTATTTGGTTGGTTTCAAATTTGGTTCAAATTTTCGGTGTGCGGCATGCGTACTGGGTGGTCGCGTACGTAGGTTAAGTTTTTTTCTTTTTGAATTTTTGTACCTCGTTCCGTTTTGGTTTCAAAATTGGCTCAAAATTAATTAACTTCTTTGGTTGTGCTTAATTTGTCCTACTAGCTAACTAGGAGGCCACACAACCCACACGCTTGGTTACGTATTGCTATTTTTTGGGTGCCACACTTTGCAGACGCCTGAGCTTTAGTGAATTTTAAGTTTGACCAAATTTATGTGTTAATATAGAAATATTCACAAATGTCAAATCAATATAAAAATATTCACTAGAAAGTATAATTTCTGAAAATGTCCATTTTGATATTGTACATAACCATATATATTGTCTAAAGCTGGCCAAAGTTGGAAGATATAGACTTTTGACTAGAGCTTAGCCGCCTTACATTTTGGGACAGAAATCCACACACTTTGATTTGGCCTCCTCCTTAGAGGTCAACTAATCACCTTTGCAAAATGAAGACTTTTCAGTTTGCACCTTATTTTTTGCAGCCACATCACACAAAAATACTCACACTTGCCCATCTCGATTTTTATGTGCACGAATAAAGAAGAAATTTCATTTTTTTCATCTACCTGCGAAAATTAAAAAGAACTAAAAAGTCACTTTTTCGAGTGGAGAGAAGAAAGAAACTATAGTTGGCAAAGTTGTAGGTGGCCCATGGAAGATGCACACGGATATGTGACAAAGGTGGGTTCATGTGAAGCAAGTTTGTTATGGATCTTGCATGAAGCATTTTCAAATGAGAAGAAAGCCAAGCAAAGTTGTACATACATGGTACGAAACTTTGTGAATGACTCTTGAACACCAAAACATTTGCATGCATGACTTGTTTGGTATTTTGACTAGGAATATACGTCGCATGTGATGGTTGCATGCTCACGTTTAAAAATATTTTGATTTTGTTAGAACCACATTTGTTGGTTAGGTTTCAAATTTTGCTCAAACTTCTCGTGTCTGTTGCATTGGTACTACCATGTGAACGGAAATGACCGCGACAAATTTGGCATCCTCGTCATTTCTTTTTGTTGTTTTTGAAATGGGTGTATGGTCTAGAAGGACCTAGTTTCTGCGATAAACAAGATTTACAAAGAGCACCCATATGAAATAGAAAATTACAACTAGACCAAGATTCAAATGGGCATAAAAATTCAAAAACAAAATGAAAAACCAAAGCGTGTAGTCTTCTTATGTCATATAGTAAGCATTCAAGGTGATAAACAAGGTCTAGGCATATTCAAACCAGAAAAAAACATGTATCTACCCCTAACCCTAAACTCTATCTTATGAAGTCAAGCACCAAGAAGGATTTGCAAAGAAGGATTTGCATCCCTTTATCAATAATCTGATAGCCACTCTTTAGCACTATAATATACTGTACCCCATGTACTCCTCTGAACTTCACTGTGTAGAAGATGTAACTACTAGGTCATTTGACCCCCTGTTAATATATTAAAACAGTAGGAGCCTTTCCTAATGTTAAAGTTTCAAAAAAAAGTCAAGCAGGAAGAGAAGTGGTTTTGGGTTTCAAACATGGAAATTTCAAAAACCTCCCAGGAGCTTCATTTTAGAGTGACTAAGAAGGATCCATGCTTACCTTTTATTTTCATGTTTTAAACATGTTTAAATCTTGGTCAAACCGTACCTAGGATTTGACCAAGATTCAAATGGGCATAAAAATTCAAAAAAAATTGAAAAACCAAAGCACATAGCCTTCTTATGTCATATAGTAAGCACTAAAGTTGATAAACAAGGTCTAGACATATTCAAACCAGAAAAACCATCTATCTACCCCTAACCCTAAACTTTGTCTTATGAAGTCAAGCACGAAGAGAAGTTGTTTTGGGTTTCAAACATGGAAATTTCAAAAACCTTCCCAAAAGCTTCATTTTGGAGTGACTAAGAAGGATGCATGCTTACCTTTTCATTTTCATGTTTTAAACTTGTTTAATTAAATCTTGGTTAAACCTAGGATTTGACCAAGATCAAATGGGCATAAAAATTCAGTAAAAATAAAAAATGAAACCAAAGCACATAGTATTCTTATGTCATATAGTAAGCATTCAAGTTGATAAATAAGGTCTAAACATATTCAAACCAGACAAATCATGTATCTACCCCTAAACCTAAACTCTGTCTTATGAAGTCGATCAAGCATGAAGAGAAGTGGTTTTGGGTTTCAAACATGGAAATTTCAAAAACCTCCCAAAAGCTTCATTTCAGATTGACTAATAAGAAGGATCCAGGCTTACCTTTTTATTTTCATGTTTTAAACTTGTTCAAACCTTGGTCAAACTTAGGATTTGACCAAGATTCAAACGGGCATAAACATACTTAGAATAATCATGTACGTATCTACCCCTAACCCTAAACTCTATCTTACAAAGTCAAGCATGAAGTGAACTGGTTTTGGGTTACAAACATGGAAATTTGTAGAACCCCCGAAAAGCTTCATTTTAGAGTGACTAAAGGATCCAAGTCGGGATTACCTTTTATTTTCATGTTTTAAACTTGTTCAAATCTTTGTCAAACCGTACCTAGGATTTGACCAAGTTTCCAATGGCATAAAAATTCAAAAAAATTGAAAAACCAAAGCACATAGCCTTCTTATGTCATATAGTAAGCACTCAAGTTGATAAACAAGGTCTAGACATATTCAAACCAGAAAAATCATGTATCTACCCCTAACCCTACACTTTGTCTTATGAAGTCAAGCATGAAGAGAAGTGGTTTTGGGTTTCAAACTTGGAAATTTCAAAAACCTCCCAAAAGCTTCATTTTAGAGTGACTAAGAAGGATCCATGCTTACCTTTTCATTTTCATGTTTTAAACTTGTTCAAATCTTAGTCAAACTTAGGATTTGACCAAGATTCAAATGGGCATAAAAATACTTAGAAAAATCATGTACGTATCTACCCTTAACCCTAAACTCTATCTTACGAAGTCAAGCGTGAAGAGAAGTGGTTGGGTTTCAAACATGGAAATTTCAAGAGCCCCCCAAAAGCTTCATTTTAGAGTGACTACAGGATCCAGGTCGGGATTACCTTTTATTTTCATGTTTTAAACTTGTTCAAATCTTGGTCAAACCGTACCTAGGATTTGACCAAGATTCAAATGGGCATAAAAATTCAAAAAAAATGAAAAACCAAAGCACATAGCCTTCTTATGTCATATAGTAAGCACACAAGTTGATAAACAAGGTCTAGACATATTCAAACCAGAAAAATCATGTATCTACCTCAAACCATAAACTTTGTCTTATGAAGTCAAGCACGAAGAGAAGTCGTTTTGGATTTCAAACATGGAAATTTCAAAAACCTTCCCAAAAGCTTCATTTTTGAGTGACTAAGAAGGATGCAGGCTTACCTTTTCATTTTCATGTTATAAACTTGTTTAAATCTTGGTTAAACCTAGGATTTGACCTAGATCAAATGGGCATAAAAATTCAGAAAAAATCAAAAAAATGAAAACCAAAGCACATAGTATTCTCATGTCATATAGTAAGCATTCAAGTTGATAAACAAGGTCTAAACATATTCAAACAAGACAAATCATGTATCTACCCCCTAACCCTAAACTCGTCTTATGAAGTCAAGCATGAAGAGAAGTGGTTTTGAGTTTCAAACATGGCAATTTCAAAAACCTCCCAAAAGCTTCATTTTATAGTGACTAAGAAGGCTCCAAGCTTACCTTTTCATTTTCATGTTTTAAACTTGTTCAAATCTTGGTCAAACTTATGATTTGACCAAGATTCAAATGGGCACAAAAATTGGGAGGAATGGTACATGAATTACAATTCAAGAAAAAACAAGGTAACTCAAATACTTGGATGCCCCAAAGATGTGTGGAAGCCCAAAACAATGGAAAAACATGTGCACACGCAGCATCCAATTCAAGTAGAACACATACCAGACACCAATAGTTTGACCTAAATTTGAAATCAAAGAGAAGGTGGTTAGAAAAAATCGAAATTGGCAAAGCAAAGCATGAAATCATGAATTTGTGATGCACTATAGCTATGAAAAGTATAAAACAATGCATACCAAAATGATTTTTTTAGAGGAATACTAGTTCAACTTATTTAATTTTATATTAGTAGCCCAAAATCGAACCAGTAGTTGGATATTTTTGAACTTGATCTGTAGTAGTGGGCAAAACCCTAGATTAACCTATTTAATCATAGATTCATAGGGCGATTTTTCTACTTTTTTATTATTACTATGCAGCACATGTGTGTTTGCCCATCGAGTGAAACTCGGAGGAAGACGGATCACTCGGAAGGAGAGAAGAAGGGAGAGCATTACGGTGTCTCCCCTTTTTCGGGTGATGATGTTGACTGTTGTGCAGGGTTTGTCAGTGCGTGATGACCCACAGGTATAGGGGGGGGGTATCATAGTACTTTCGATAAATAAGAGTGTTGAACCCAACGAGGAGCACAAGGTGTTGACAAGAAGTTTCGATGAAGGATTCACTGTAAATGCTCACAGACAAGTATTCAGGGGGTTTTAATATAGCAGATGAATAAAGTACAAGTAAGTAAAATGCGAGAGTAATAATTGGAGCGAGTGGCCCAATCCTTTTTAGCACAAAGGAAAAGCCGGTTTGTTTACTTATAATGACCAATCGTTCTTGAGGACACACGGGAATTTAGTCTAGTGCTTTCGCTTCATATAGTTGATTAATCTTCATTGTTTTGATAAGTGTTGTGTGGGTGAACCTATGCTAATGTACCGCCCTTCCTAGGACTAATACATACTTGTGATTATACACCTTGCAAGCATCCGCAACTACAAGAAAGTAATTAACATAAATCTAACCACAGCCTTAAACTCTGAGATCCTGCTATACCTCCTGCATCGATATACCAACGGGGTTCAGGTTGCTGTCACTCCGGCAACCCCACAATTAGCAAACGAATACAAGATGTATTCCCCTAGGCCCATAAAGGTGAAGTATCATGTAGTCGATGTTCACATGACACCACTAGAAGAATAACACCACAACTTAAATATCAAACCATTGAATATTACTCAAGATATTTCACTACTAACATTTAGAATTCACCCATGTCCGCAAGAACTAAACGAACTACTCACAAGAAATCATATGGACCATGATCAGAGGTGATATGATGATGAATAACAATCTGAACATAAACCTTGGTTCAATGGTTTCACTCAATAGCATCAATAACAAGGAGTAATCAATACCGGGTGAGTTTCCCCTACCAAACAATCAAGATTCAACCCTAGATGTTACAGCGGTGACGAGGTGCAGTGGTGGAGATGACGGTGACGGTGGTGGAGATGATGGTGATGATGATCCCAATGAAGTCCAGCTCGATGGTGGTGACGATGGCGTCGATTTCCCCCTCCGGGAGGGAATTTCCCCAGCGGATTTCAGCCTGCCGGAGAGCTCTTTTCTCTCTGATGTTTTCCGCCCCGTAGAGGCAGTTGTGTCTCCTCGCGATTATTCTCTGGAGCTTAGGTTTTCGGGGCGAAGAAGTACGCGAAAGAGAGGCGGCCGAAGGGGGCTGTGGGCCCCCTCCCCACCAGGCGGCACGGCCAGACCAGGGCCCGCGCCGGCCTATGGGGGGGCCCATGGCGGCCCTCCTCGGCTCCTCCTTTTGGCTAGCTCAATCTTCTGGAAAATAAGATCTTCGGTGTAATTTCCGTCAATTGTTGATCTCCAGAAATATTGCATTCTGACGGTGCTTTTTCCAGCAGAATCCTGACTCCGGTGGATGATCCTCCAATAATCATGAAACATGCAAAATAGATGAAATAACATAAGTATCACCTCTAAATATGAAATATATCAATGAATAATAGTAAATTATGATATAAAATAGTGATGCAAAATGGACGTATCAACTCCCCCCAAGCTTAGACTTCGCTTGTCCCCAAAAGAAACTGAACTCAGTAAACAAGACCACATGTTTATGGAGTGAAGAGTCGATAAATAAAATACGGACAAGAAGCATCATATTAATTCACACAAGACATTCTAGTGAACAACTTCCTCATATGATTCAACTTGAAACAAGTAAAAGGAAATCACAAATAAAGGTGCATAGGAAATCATAATTGGTGATGGCAAACTTCGTTCTTGGTCAAAGAACAGTCAACAGATTGTACTTATCTATTGAGCAGCGCTCTTATATTAAAGCTTATAGCAAAACTTGCATACTCAATCATAATAATCTCCTCATAATCATTGATAACCTTCAAAGCTATATTCATTCGGATAAAACTTGTACCAAACAAGGAAGAATAAAAGGCATGATTAAGTAGATCACAAGTATAAATGGTTTGATCACAACAACTCAATTGCTTGCTTAAGATAGAGGGAAATAGGTTTACTGACTCAACATAAAGTAAAAGATAGGCCCTTCGCAGAGGGAAGCAGGGATTAAATCATGTGCTAGAGCTTTTTAAGTTTTGAAATCATATAGAGAGCATAAAAGTAAAGTTTGAGAGGTGTTTGTTGTTGTCAACGAATGGTAGTGGGTACTCTAACCCCCTTGCCAAACAGAACTTCCAAAGAGCGGCTCCCATGAAGGACGTTATCTCTACCGACAAGGTAGATCATCCCCCTTCTCTTTCGTTTACACATGTACTTTAGTTTATTTAAGGATGACACTCCTCCCAACCTTTGCTTTCTCAAGCCATGGCTAACCGAATCCTCGGGTGCCTTCCAACATTTCACATACCATGGAGGAGTGTCTATTGCAAAATTAAGTTGCTTACTGATGAATCAAGGCAAAACATGTGAAGAGAGTTATTAATGAAAGTTGATTAATTGGGGCTGGGAACCCCGTTGCCAGCTCTTTTTGCAAAATTATAGGATAAGTGGATGAAGCCACTAGTCCATTAGTGAAAGCTGCCCAACAAGATTGAAAGATAAAACACCACATACTTCCTCATGAGCCATAAAACATTGACACAAATAAGGGATGATAACTTTTGAATTGTTTAAAGGTAGCACATGAAGTATTTACTTGGAATGGCAGGGAAATACCACATAGTAGGTAGTTATGGTGGACACTGATGGCATAGGTTTGGTTTAAGGGTTTGGATGCACGAGAAGCATTCCCTCTCAGTACAGGTCTTTGGCTAGCAAGGTTGATTAGCAAGCATAAGAGTTGAGGGAAACAAACAAATATACATGTGATAGAAACAATCATGCACCTTCCTTGTAAGCACAAACAATTTTAACTTCAGAATACTAAGCTAGGAGCTAACAAGAAAGAAAGACAATGAAATAACGTATCTACATGTATTTCCTCTTTTCTACTTAAACTCAAAGTGTTGTTGCTATTGACCAATGCTAAGTTTGCCAAAACCAAATAGATTTACTCAATGCTCCCAAAGTGATACCAGTACTAACAACAAGATCAATCATATAATAGAGATTGCAAACTAAAATAAGATGTGCAATATGTAAATGATTAAACTTCTCATTAATATTCCATAACGATAACTCACACCAAGGGATACATAGATAACCAACTAAAAGAGAGATACTTCCATACTGCAACACGTCTTATATGATAACTTCCCTACTCATGATATGACACTACTTGATAGTAAAAAGGTAAAAGATAGTGATGATGTGATACCGCGGCACCCCCAAGCTTGGAACAAACCAAGGGGGTGCCAATACCAATGATGAATTACTCCTTCGGCGGTGGTGATGATGAATTCTTGATAAGCTTCTTAACAAGCTCGTTTAGCTCATCAATCTCGTACATGAGGTTGCGGATCATCTCCGAATTGTTCTCGACGCGGTTAAGAAGTATGTCCGATGGCGAGTCCCAACTCTTAGAGTTGTTTCCCCACTCTTCAGCTTCAGGCTTCATCCTTGACACTCTCATCCACCTCTTTCCACTCAGGATCTTGAATATCTTCCTCCGAAAGCCCCTTGCCCTTGTTGTTGGAGACCATGGTGATTCTAGATCAGAAACAGATTCTGGCAGAAAATAGCTCGAAACAAAATGCGACGAGAAAACGATATACGGACCTCCAGGGGTCCGGGGGATTATATAGCAGAAATTTTCACGACAAAAGGAAAGTACCAGGTCGAACCAGAGTCGGAGAGGGACACCGAGGGGCCGTCCTCATAGGGTGGCGCGGCCAGGCTGGGGCCTGCGCCGGCCTATGGGGGCACGCCCTCGTGCGCCTCCTCCACTCCGTTTCGATCTCGTAATTTTTCATATTTTCCGAAAATAGCAAAAACATTGTTCGAAAAGTTAAACGCGGACTTTTTATTACCAGTACTGTTACCTATTCAAAGTCGAACTCTGCAGAACTGTCAATTTGGCCTTTGATGAAAGCTTCCGGAGTTACCACTCGAATAACATCAACATCTTCATTATAAGAATCAGCAGAGATATAATGTTTGAGTCTCTGTCCATTCACCACTTGTGTGGCATCACCTTTCAGAGAACCAATCTTAATTGCCCCTGAACGATACACCTCCACAATGACATATGGTCCTTCCCATTTTGAGAGCAATTTCCCTGCAAAAAATCTGAGACGAGACCGATACAATAGGACTTTATCCCCAACATTAAATTCTCTTTTGATAATTCTTCTATCATGCCATTTCTTAACTTTATCCTTAAAAAGTTTAGCATTTTCATAAGCTTCACTTCTCCATTCATCTAGAGAACTCAATTGTAGCAATCTTTTCTTACCGGCAAGTTTAGGATCTTTATTTAGTTCTCTCACAGCCCAATAAGGTTTGTGCTCTAGTTCTAAAGGTAAATGACAAGCTTTCCCATAAACCATTTTATAAGGAGACATCCCCATAGGATTCTTATAAGCAGTTCTATAAGCCCATAGTGCTTCCTTTAACTTACTAGCCCAATTTTTTCTAGTTTTATTAAGGTCTTTTCCAAGATAGATTTAATTTCTCTATTTGATAATTCTACTTGCCCACTAGTTTGAGGATGATAAGCGGAAGCAATCCTATGATTAATACCATACTTAGCAAGAGTTTTTCTAAAACCACCATGAATAAAATGAGAACCTCCGTCAGTCATGAGATATCTAGGAACTCCAAATCTAGGAAAAATAATATCTAGACGCATTCTTAAAGAGGTCTCACCATCAGCACTTTTTGTGGGTATGGCTTCCACCCATTTAGTAACATAATCAACAGCAACAAGTATATGAGTGTTACCTTCTGAAGAAGGGAAAGGACCCATGAAGTCAAATCCCCAACAATCGAATGGTTCAATAACAAGAGTATAATTCATAGGCATTTCATTGCGTCTCGGAGATATTACCAACTCTTTGACATTCATCACAAGATAAAATAAACTTTCTTGCATCTTTAAAGAGAGTTGGCCAATAGAAACCTGATTGTAGAACCTTTCGCGCGGTTCTATCTCCGGCGTGATGTCCTCCATAAACACTACCATGACACTTACTCAATATCTCTTGTTGTTCATATTCGGGAACATATCTTCGCATAATACCATCCACTCCTTTTTTATATAAGTGTGGGTCATCCCAAAAATAATGCCTCAACTCATAAAAGAATTTCCTCCTTTGTTGAGCTGAAAAGGTTGGAGGCAAGTACTTGGAAACAATAAAGTTAGCATAATCAGCGTACCAAGGACTATCTCACGAGCTCACCTTTATTACAGCCAATTGTTCATTTGGAAAACTATCATTAACAGGAACATGATCATAAGCAATATTTTCCAATCTAGACAAATTATCAGCAACAGGATTATCAACACCTTTCCTATCTATAATATGTAAATCAAATTCTTGCAAAAGAAGCACCCATCTAATAAGCCTTGGCTTAGCATCTTTCTTCGCCATAAGGTATCTAATTGCAACATGATCAGTATGAATCGTAACTTTTGAATCAACAATATAAGATCTAAACTTGTCACAAGCAAAAACTACAGCTAATAATTCTTTTTCAGTTGTGGCATAATTTCTTTGAGCAGCATCAAGAGTTTTACTACCATAATGAATAACATTCAATTTTTTATCCACTCGCTGTCCAAGAACAACACCTACAACAAAATCACTAGCATCACATATAATTTCAAAAGGTAAATTCCAATCAGGAGGTTCAACTACATGAGCAGTTGTTAAGGATTTCTTTAGAGTTTCAAAAGCTTCCTTACAATCATCATCAAAAACAAAAGGTACATCTTTTTGAAGAAGATTAGTAAGAGGCTTTGAAATCTTGGAGAAATCTTTAATAAATCTCCTATAAAACCCAACATGACCAAGAACACTACGAATACCTTTAACATCCCTAGGATAGGGCATCTTCTCAATTGCTTCAAATTCAATACCTTTCTCAGAAATTTTATGTCCCAATACAATTCCTTCGTTAACCATAAAGTGGCATTTCTCCCAATTAGGAACAAGGTTAGTTTCTTCACATCTCTGCAAAACTTTATCAAGGTTTCGTAAGCAACTATCGAAAGAATTCCCATAGACAGAAAAATCAACCATGAATACCTCTACAATCTTTTCACAAAAGCCATGAAAAATAGCAGACATGCATCTTTGAAAAGTAGCAGGAGCATTACATAAACCAAAAGGCATACGCCTATAAGCATAAGTTCCATAGGGGCAAGTGAAAGTGGTTTTCTCTTGATCTTTAGTTTTAACAGCAATTTGTGGAAACCCAGAATAACCATCAAGAAAGCAAAAATGAGTATTTTTAGACAACCTTTCTAACATTTGATCAATAAAAGGTAAAGGGTAATGATCTTTCTTAGTAACTTTATTAACTTTTCGATAATCAATGCACATTCTATACCCTACAACTACTCTTTGAGAGATGAGCTCATCATTATCATTAGGCACAACAGTTATTCCTCCTTTCTTGGGAACACAATTGACATAGGCATCCCAAATGGGCCTGCCTAATATAGTACCCGGGGTTTATTGAAGGCCCACTACCCGAAGAATAAGAAGACTC